>NC_084635.1:33678263-33798263 GCF_033978795.1 Nerophis ophidion | reverse complement strand
TGTGTGAATGGGGAAATGTGGACGTAGTGTCAAAGCGCTTTGAGTACCTTGAAGGTAGAAAAGTACAACCCATCCATCCATCCATCCATCCATCCATCTTCTTCCGCTTATCCGAGGTCGGGTCGCGGGGGCAGCAGCCTAAGCAGGGAAGCCCAGACTTCCCTCTCCCCAGCCAATTCGTCTAGCTCTTCCCGGGGGATCCCGAGGCGTTCCCAGGCCAGCCGGGAGACATAGTCTTCCCAACGTGTCCTGGGTCTTCCCCGTGGCCTCCTACCGGTTGGACGTGCCCTAAACACCTTCCTAGGGAGGCGTTCGGGAGGCATCCTGACCAGATGCCCGAACCACCTCACCTGGCTCCTCTCCATGTGGAGGAGCAGCGGCTTTACTTTGAGTTCCTCCCGGATGGCAGAGCTTCTCACCCTATCTCTAAGGGAGAGACCCGCCACGGCCGCTTGTACCCGTGTTCTTATCCTTTCGGTCATGACCCAAAGCTCATGACCATAGGTGAGGATGGGAACGTAGATCGACCGGTAAATTGAGAGCTTTGCCTTCCGGCTCAGCTCCTTCTTCACCACAACGGATCGGTACAACGTCCGCATTACTGAAGACGCCGCACCGATCCGCCTGTCGATCTCACGATCCACTCTTCCCTCACTGGTGAACAAGACTCCTAGGTACTTGAACTCCTCCACTTGGGGCAGGGTCTCCTCCCCAACCCGGAGATGGCACTCCGCCCTTTTCCGGGCGAGAACCAAGAAAAGAAGTACAAGACATTTATCATTGATATATAAACTATCAGACTGCGTGGTGGCTAGTAGTGGCTTTCAGTAGGCCTTTAAATTACTGTAACGTATTATTTTCGGGTCTCCCCATGTCTAGCATTAAAAGATTACAGTTGGTCCAAAATGCGGCTGCTAGACTTTTGACAAGAACAAGAAAGTTTGATCATATTACGCCTGTACTGTATATACATTATATACATATATACATACATATATACCTGTACTGGCTCACCTGCACTGGCTTCCTGTGCACTTAAGATGTGACTTTAAGGTTTTACTACTTACGTATAAAATACTACACGGTCTAGCTCCAGCCTATCTTGCCGATTGTATTGTACCATATGTCCCGGCAAGAAATCTGCGTTCAAAAGATTCCGGCTTATTAGTGATTCCTAGAGCCCAAAAAAAGTCTGCGGGCTATAGAGCGTTTTCCGTTCGGGCTCCAGTACTCTGGAATGCCCTCCCGGTAACAGTTCGAGATGCTACCTCAGTAGAAGCATTTAAGTCTCACCTTAAAACTCATCTGTATACTCTAGCCTTTAAATAGACCTCCTTTTTAGACCAGTTGATCTGCCGCTTCTTTTCTTTCTCCTATGTCCCCCCCTCCCTTGTGGAGGGGGTCCGGTCCGATGACCATGGATGAAGTACTGGCTGTCCAGAGTCGAGACCCAGGATGGACCGCTCGTCGGGACCCAGGATGGACCGCTCGCCTGTATCGGTTGGGGACGTCTCTACGCTGCTGATCCGCTTGAGATGGTTTCCTGTGGACGGGACTCTCGCTGCTGTCTTGGATCCGCTTGAACTGAACTCTTCGCGGCTGTGTTGGAGCCACTATGGATTGAACTTTCACAGTATCATGTTAGACCCGCTCGACATCCATTGCTTTCGGTCCCCTAGAGGGGGGGGGGTTGCCCACATCTGAGGTCCTCTCCAAGGTTTCTCATAGTCAGCATTGTCACTGGCGTCCCACTGGATGTGAATTCTCCCTGCCCGCTGGGTGTGAGTTTTCCTTGCCCTTTTGTGGGTTCTTCCGAGGATGTTGTAGTCGTAATGATTTGTGCAGTCCTTTGAGACATTTGTGATTTGGGGCTATATAAATAAACATTGATTGATTGATTGATAAATATTATAATCATTTGACAGCCCTAATTTGACATTTTCTCACTCTTCACCGCAATTTGGATACTTCACCCTCTCCAACATGGTCTCAGTATTCCAGTCTTGACCCGTGCCGTCTTGCAACGTTTCTATCAAGCCTCCGATTTCTCTTTGAAGAAAGTTAACGAGCCCAAAAGATCATTCGCCGCAAATTTCAAGTCCTGCAAGAAAAACAGCTGCCGGCGGACGCCGAGAGCTGAGGAAAACATCAGGGGAGAAGGACCCCTTCATGCCTCTGTGCTCTCCCCATAATTAGCATAGCGTGCGTCGCGGTGGAAACACGGCCGCAAAGAGAACTCAAAGGTCCTTGAATAAATCCTGTGTACTCCTTTGAAAGCACTCGCTCGTTAAAGCAGTCAAATCATTTTGTCACATTATTCTGCCTTCTTCCCTTCCGAGCCGCATGCTGAGACCTCTCCACCCGTGTCTCTGACCTTTACAAACGCGGGCCTTTGTGCCCGCTTTTTTTTTTGATGTAATCTGACCTTATTAAAATCCATTTCATAAAATATGCCACAAGTAAAAAGCTCATTTCTGCCGCCGGCATCCCTCGAGTGGTAACAAGCGCGGGGCGGAGCTTGTTTGCAGTCAAGAAATCTGGACCCTGGACACAATTCCGGCAGAGAAGGACTCGTTATGTTGCATCCGCGGGTGTGACAGTGTGGCTCAGCCTCTGTCACGCTTACCCACCTCGCATGATGTCTGCTTACCTTAGTCTCCTTCGCCAGGAAACACATTCAGCAGCCAACAACATTATTTCCTTGAATTTAAAACCTCTTCTCACCAAAGGCATGCAGTAAATTTAGGCCTGCGCTTATACATTTGAGTGTGATGTAAGGATACCATCATAAAAAGCACATTTATTAACAAAAACATTATTATGGTCTTACCTTTACTTATAAATGAAGTCCATGCGCAGCTCCTTCTGATCAAAAGCATCGATAACTTGTTTAAAAAAGTCTTCCTTATCTTTCTTCAGTTTTAAAAGTCTCTCTGTCTCGATGGAGATCTTCATTTATTACCTCCTGCTTCGATTGAAAGTCCTGTTTAGAAAACGGTTTTATTTTAGATATGTAATCCTCCATGTTAAAAGCGCAAGCGAGAGGAAAAAATAAACGACCGCTGCTTGTTGTCACTTCTTCTGCAGCCGAGTAGTCGCAAGAAGGATCACTAGCGCCCTCTACCACCAGGAGGCGGGAGTCATTTAATGACTCATATTCGACACACGCAGCTACGGTATATTAATAAAACATAACTGCTTACTGAGAGAAAGACAAACAAAGGGAACTTTGGACTGACAGGAACTTTAGTGAGGCATCTTTGTGCTGAAGAACTGATCCGTGGAACTATCTGGTAGTGTTTTTACTCAGCTGTAGTCTTTCAACCATCTGCAGTTTATTGTTGTTTACTATTGTTCACTAGAGAGAAGTGGACGGACTCTTTTAAACGTACCAACGGAGGAATATAAAGTATTTATACGGACTTCGAAGCTCACAAAAAAAGTGGCAGTTCTCCTTTAAATAGTTAAGTGGAGGTCTAAGCACGGATTGTTTGGTTTTTGATTCATTAAAAAGGACGGGAGTGAGTGTTTTGAGTTCAGATCTCCCTTGAAGAAGCAATGAAACGTGTTATGTTTAAAGAAGGGGATCGCTGCTCACTCTTGCTGCTTGTTGTCACTTCTTCTGCAGCCGAGTAGTCGCAAGAAGGATCACTAGCGCCCTCTACCACCAGGAGGCGGGAGTCATTTAATGACTCATATTTGACACACGCAGCTACGGTATATTAATAAAACATAGCTGCTTACTGTTCTTTTTAGCATATTCAATAGCTTGGAGCTTAAATCCTACTGATTAGCTCTTAAGCTTCTTCCCTTTTATGCGATTTCAAATGATTGAAATCAGCCTCCTCCGTTTTGAAAATGATGACAGGTGAAGTGTCACCCGTGACGTGACGAGTTTGACCCTGTGGAAATTCCAGACATGCGCTAATAAAAATAATATTTTGCGAAGCGAGTTTGACCCGGCAGTAATCCTGAGCCGGCGGTAATGCTAAGCATGCGCTAATTATTTTGCAAAACGAGTTTGACCCGGCAGTAATTCTCGGCAGGCGCATACTATATACCCGGCGGCAATTCAAGGAAATACGGTACACAATATTTCTGTGTAAATAACTCATTTCACAACGTATATATCTGTGTCCTATAGTCCGGTGCGACCAATATATGGAAACAAATATTTTCTTTTAAAATTTAGTGGGTGTTGCTTATATCCCGGTGCGAACTATAGTCTGGAAAATATGATATTCGATCACCCGAGTTACAGACACTGAAACATTTACTCAATATTTCCGTGTAAATAACTAATTTCACAGAGTATATATGTGCCACTTATAGTCAGGTAGGGCTTATATATGGAAAACTATTCATTTATTCTAAAATACTTTGACTGCGGCCTAAATACTGGTCCACTCCGTAGCCTGGAATTTACGGTAACTGTGGAAAATATAGACATTTATAAAATATACCAGTGGAATTTTCGCTTCATTCCTGTGAGAATCCTGTGTGCGATTGCAACATGAAAGAGTGGGATTATCCAGGTCTAGACAACCAACAGGAAACGCCTTTCTTCACTTAAAAAAACAACATTCATGAAGTTTTGTTCTTTTATGAATTTATTATGGCTCTACTGAAAATGTGAGCAATCAAAAGTATACAAACAGCAGTGTTCATATTTGCTTACATGTCCCTTGGTAAGTTTCACTTGACAAAATTGCTGCAGTTCAGCTAAATTTGTTGCTTTTCTGACATGGACTTGTTTCTTCAGCATTGTCCACACCTTCAAGTCAGGACTTTGGGAAGGCCATTCTATAACCTTCATTCTAGCCTGATTTAGCCATTCCTTTACCACTTTTGCCGTGAGTTTGGGTTCATTGTCCTGTTGGAACACCCAACTGTGTCCAAGACCCAACCTCCAGGCTGATGATTTTAGCTTGTCTTGAAGAATTTGGAGCTAATCCTCCTTTTTATTGTCCCATTTAAAGCAGCAGTTCCATTGGCAGCAAAACAGGCCCAAAGCATAATACTACCACCACCATGCTTGACGGTAGGCATGATGTTCCTGGGATTGAAAGCCTCACCTTTTGTCATCCAAACATTGCTGGGTATTGTGGTCAAACAGCTCCATTTTTGTTTCAACTGACAGAACTTTCCTCCAGAAGGTCTAGTCTTTGTCCATGTGATGTCAGATGAAATAAAAATGGATATACATACAGACAGATGAACAGTTTATGCATAGTACCACATAGATACAGGTGAACAGTTTACACATAATACCACAAACAGACAGGTGAACAGTTTAAACATAATACCACATAGAGACAGATGAATAGTCTACACATAATACCACATACAGACAGATGAACAGTTTATATATAATACCACATATAGACAGATGAACAGTTTATACTTAATACCACATATAGACACATGAACAGTTTATACATAATGCCACATACTGATAGGTGAACAGTCTACAAATAATACCACATACAGACGGATGAACAGTTTATACATAATTCCACATGCAGACAGGTGAACAGTCTACACATACCACTATGAACAGTTTATACATAATACCACATACAGACAGGTGAACAGTTTATACGTAATACCACATAAAGACAGGTGAACAGTCCACACATAATACCACATACAGACAGGTGAACAGTTTATACATAATACCACATACAGACAGGTGAACAGTCTACACATAATACCACATACAGACAGGTGAACAGTCTACACATAATACCACTATGAACAGTTTATACATAATATCACATACAGACAGGTGAACAGTTTACACGTAATACCACATACAGACAGGTGAACAGTTTATACGTAATACCACTGAACAGTCTACACATAATACCACTATGAACAGTTTATACATAATACCACTGAACAGTTTATACACAATACCATTACAGACAGGTGAACAGTTTATACATAATACCATTACAGACAGGTGAACAGTTTATACATAATACCACATACAGATAGGTGAACAATCTACACATAATACCACTATGAACAGTTTATAGATCATGCCACATAAAGACAGGTGAACAGTTTATACGTAATACCACTGAACAGTCTACACATAATACCACTATGAACAGTTTATACATAATACCACTGAACAGTTTATACACAATACCATTACAGACAGGTGAACAGTTTATACATCATACCACTATGAACAGTTTATACATAATACCACATACAGACGGGAGAACAGTTTAAACATAATACCACTATGAACAGTTTTTACATAATACCACTATGAACAGTTTAAACATAATACCACTATGAACAGTTTTTACATAATACCACTATGAACAGTTTATACGTAATACCACATACAGACAGTATGTAGCCAGTTATTTGACACATTTATTGAGAATATTTGGAAAGAAAAGCCTTGCTGGTAGACAGTTTGCACAAAACACCTACATTAACTTACGTATATCTCCCAGTTAGGCACACACAATTCAACAAACTGTAATCAAACAGATAAAAAAAAAAGATTTTTCATATTGTGTCTTTTTTTCCACTTGTATTCAGTCTGCCAACTTCAGTCAATATTTCTCTCCCATTCTTGGGGAGAGTTTTTTCCCGCCTTCTGAGTCTGCCTCCCATGGCTGCATTATGCAGATTGTCTGCAGCTTCTATTGTTAATGACATTTTCCAATACGCTTCTTTTTCCCCCTTGGCTTTTCCTTCTTTCCGCCTTAAAGCCCGCTCACCCTGGCCCGCCCGCGCTTTGTCAGGCTGAGCTGCACCGTCATACCTTTTATTCGGCCGCCTGGTGAACGGACCGGACTCAGGGCAAAGTGCAGCCGGTCTGAGCTGCCGCACAAAGATGCCCGGGTTAACGGAGTTCAGGCTTTGTTCAACTTCCCGAGGGGTCGGGGTTGAACATGGCAGCAGCCGATTTGCAAGTGCAAGACGCTGGATGGCAGTTTTTGGTTTCTGTTGCGCCCTAAAAAGTGTGAATACTGTAAGTATTGTACTTGTTACGCATTAGCCGTTTTATTGTAAAGTGAATCTTAGTTGTAGGTCTCAACAAGCTTAGAGGCGTCGAAATTAAAAAGTTAAAATCACTAGTGCTTAAAAGAAATAATAATAAAGTCAATTTTTTTTACTGCAACATTTAAAAATGAGCTGATTATGATAGCTGCTGTCCAGTCTTGTTGTATTATTATTATGCTATCATTTGCAAGTATGACATTATACAATTTAGGGATTTTCTGTTTTTTGGTTGCTCCCTAAAAGTGTTAATACTGTAGGTATTGTACTTATTACGCACCAACTGTTTAATTGTAACGTGCATCTTAGTTGTAGTTCTCATCAACAAGTCTGGAGGTGTTGAAATAAATAAAAAAAATTGCTAATGCTTATTATAATTGATAAAATGGTGTGATTTTCAGTTTTTTTGCGGTGCTCTAAAAAGTGTTAATACTGTAAGTATTGTAGTTATTACGCACCAGCTGTTTAAAAGTAACGTGAACCGTAGTTGTAGTGTTCAACAAGTTTGGAGGCGTTAAAATAACAAATTGCTAATGCTTACTATAATTGATAAAATGGTGTGATTTTCAGTTTTTTTTGCTGCGCTCTAAAAAGTGTTAATACTGTAGGTGTTGTACTTATTACGCACCGGCTGTTTAAAAAAATGTAATGTTGATCTTAGTTGTATTTTTCAACAAGTTTAGAGGCATTGAAATCAAAAAGTTATAATCATTAATGTTAATAATAAATATCAATATCTCATTTATTTACTGCATTCTTTAAAAATTAGCTGATTATGATAACTGCTGTCCAGTTGTCTTACCTTGTTTTGTTATTATTATACCATTATTTGCAAATATGACATTGTACAGTTTATAGTATTCAGCTTAGTGATTTTCTGTTTTTGGTCGCGCCCAAAAAAGTGTTAGTACTGTAAGTATTGTGTTTATTACGCGGCAGCTGTTTAATTGTAACGTGAATATTTGTTGTAGTTCTCATCAAGTTTGGAGGCATTGAAATTAAAATGTTAAAATGGCTAATGCTCATAATAAATAATAATAAAATTAGATTTTTTACGGCAACATTCAAAAATGAACAATCGGTGCAATAGTGGATCTAACATAATAGTGTGAGAGTCCAGTCCATAGTGGCTCTAACATAATAGTGTGAGAGTCCAGTCCATAGTGGATCTAACATAATAGTTAGAGTCCAGTCCATAGTGGATCTAACATAATAGTGAGAGTCCAGTCCATAGTGGATCTAACATAATAGCGAGAGTCTAGTCCATAGTGGATCTAACATAATAGTGTGAGAGTCTAGTCCATAGTGGCTCTAACATAATAGTGAGAGTCCAGTCCATAGTGGATCTAACATAATAGCGAGAGTCTAGTCCATAGTGGATCTAACATAATAGTGTGAGAGTCTAGTCCATAGTGGCTCTAACATAATAGTGAGAGTCCAGTCCATAGTGGATCTAACATAATAGTGTGAGAGTCCAGTCCATAGTGGATCTAACATAATAGTGTGAGAGTCCAGTCCATAGTGGCTCTAACATAATAGTGTGAGAGTCCAGTCCATAGTGGATCTAACATAATAGTGTGAGAGTCCAGTCCATAGTGGATCTAACATAATAGTTAGAGTCCAGTCCATAGTGGATCTAACATAATAGTGAGAGTCCAGTCCATAGTGGATCTAACATAATAGCGAGAGTCTAGTCCATAGTGGATCTAACATAATAGTGTGAGAGTCTAGTCCATAGTGGCTCTAACATAATAGTGAGAGTCCAGTCCATAGTGGATCTAACATAATAGTGTGAGAGTGTAGTCCATAGTGGCTCTAACATAATAGTGAGAGTCCAGTCCATAGTGGATCTAACATAATAGTGAGAGTCCAGTCCATAGTGGCTCTAACATAATAGTGTGAGAGTCCAGTCCATAGTGGATCTAACATAATAGTGTGAGAGTCCAGTCCATAGTGGATCTAACATAATAGTTAGAGTCCAGTCCATAGTGGATCTAACATAATAGTGAGAGTCCAGTCCATAGTGGATCTAACATAATAGCGAGAGTCTAGTCCATAGTGGATCTAACATAATAGTGTGAGAGTCTAGTCCATAGTGGCTCTAACATAATAGTGAGAGTCCAGTCCATAGTGGATCTAACATAATAGTGTGAGAGTGTAGTCCATAGTGGCTCTAACATAATAGTGAGAGTCCAGTCCATAGTGGCTCTAACATAATAGTGAGAGTCCAGTCCATAGTGGCTCTAACATAATAGTGTGAGAGCCCAGTCCATAGTGGATCTAACATAATAGTGTGAGAGTCCAGTCCATAGTGGATCTAACATAATAGCGAGAGTCTAGTCCATAGTGGATCTAACATAATAGTGTGAGAGTCTAGTCCATGGTGGCTCTAACATAATAGTGAGAGTCCAGTCCATAGTGGATCTAACATAATAGTGAGAGTCCAGTCCATAGTGGATCTAACATAACAGTTAGAGTCCAGTCCATAGTGGATCTAACATAATAGTGAGAGTCCAGTCCATAGTGGATCTAATAGTGTGACAGTTCAGTCCATAGTGGATCTAACATAATAGTGAGAGTCCAGTCCATAGTGGATCTAACATAATAGTGAGAGTCCAGTACATAGTGGATCTAACATAATAGTGAGAGTCCAGTCCATAGTGGATCTAGCATAACAGTGAGAGTCCAGTCCATAGTGGATCTAACATAATAGTGAGAGTCCAGTCCATAGTGGATCTACCATAATAGTGAGAGTCCAGTCCATAGTGGATCCAACATAATAGGGAGATTCCAGTCCATAGTGGATCTAACATAATAGTGTGCCAGTTCAGTCCATAGTAGTTCTAACATAATAGTGAGAGTCCAGTCCATAGTGGATCCATCTAATATTGTGAAAATCCAGTCCATAGTGGATCCAACATAATAGTGTGAGTCCAGTCCATAGTGGATCTAACATAATAGTGAGAGTCCAGTCCATAGTGGATCTAACATGATTGTGTGAGAGTCCAGTCCGTAGTGGATCTAACATAATAGTGAGAGTCAAGTCCATAGTGGATCTAACATAATATTGTAAGAGTCCAGTCCATAGTGGAACTAACATGATAGTGAGAGTCCAGTCTATAGTGGATCTAACATAATAGTAAGAGTCCAGTCCATAGTGGATCTAACATAATAGTAAGAGTCCAGTCCATAGTGGATCCAACATAATAGTGAGAGTCCAGTCCATAGTGGATCTAACATAATAGTGTGACAGTTCAGTCCATAGTGGATCTAACATAACAGTGAGAGTCCAGTCCATAGTGGATCCAACATAATAGTGAGAGTCCAGTCCATAGTGGATCTAACATAATAGTGTGACAGTTCAGTCCATAGTGGATCTAACATAACAGTGAGAGTCCAGTCCATAGTGGATCCAACATAATAGTGAGAGTCCAGCCCATAGTGGATCTAACATAATATTGTAAAAGCCCAGTCGACAGTGGATCCAACATAATAGTGTGTAAGTCCAGTCCATAGTGGATCCATCTAATATTGTGAGAATCCAGTCCATAGTGGATCTAACATAATAGTGTGAGAGTCCAGCCCATAGTGGATCTAACATAATATTGTAAGAGTCCAGTCCATAGTGGATCTAACATAATAGTGAGAGTCCCGTCCATAGTGGATCTAACATGATAGTGTGAGAGTCCAGTCCATAGTGGATCTAACATAATAGTGAGAGTCCCGTCCATAGTGGATCCAACATGATAGTGTGAGAGTCCAGTCCATAGTGGATCTAACATAATAGTGTTAGAGTCTTCTACTGAGGTTGCATCTCTAACTGTTACTGCTAGAACATTCCAGAGTACTGGAGCCCCAATAGAAAACACTCTATAGCCTGTAGACTTTTTTGGGGGGCTCTGGGACTCACTAATAAGCCAGAGGACACCTGATGACCCCCCCGCTAAGAAAACCCTCCTCTGCGGCCACTCAACCCAGTCATACCAAACAAAAATAAATAAAAAAAACAACCGGTGTACACGTGTTCCCTGAGTACAGCAAACAAAACCACAAAGACATCAACTCCATCCAACCATTCCACTCACCGCCCCCAGCAGAGAGAGAACCCACCCCACTGCCCCTGGCTGTGATCTCAACATGGCGTAAAACTCCTCCCACAGACAGACCGAGGTCCCTGCAGGCCACCAGACCGCAGACCTGTGTCGGTCCGGCAGACAATGAGGGGCGGCCATCATTCTTGCATTAACTGAAGGGTCAGAGAGCTACAGAAGCTATAGAGCTATAAAAACAACAAACACCCAACCAAATCCCAGGAGATCA
Organism: Nerophis ophidion; assembly: GCF_033978795.1. NCBI lineage: Eukaryota > Metazoa > Chordata > Actinopteri > Syngnathiformes > Syngnathidae > Nerophis > Nerophis ophidion. Next base: position 33,786,914 of record NC_084635.1, on the reverse strand, counting down.
GGACCGTGGATTTTGTGAACATTTCCATTATTGGGAATTAATCCAACAATGAGATGTGACCGCCAGACAACCTCACACTCCGATCCAAAAGGACTACGCAACACTCGAGGGGAATTCTATCTGAAACTCCCAGGAAACCATAACCTCCCGGAGACAACCTTCTCAGAACTAAAGTACGCCGTCCAGAAGAAGGACAAGAAGTTAAGAGCTCAGGGACTTGACATAAGGAGGCTGTTGCGATCTGCTGCTCAGATCTTCACGTGTTTGTTTTTTCATTCTCTGTCTGACCCGTTTATTTCCTGTTTTTATCCATCACTATGGTTACACATCAGTCCACCTGCTAGTCTCGCCCCGCACACCTGCTAATAATTATCACCCTCCTATTTAAGCTCACCTTTTCTGTTCACTCATTCTCGGATCCTAATTTGCCCACGCGCAACAAGTGACGACTCTCATCATTCGTATGTATTTTCTCGCTAGCTCTCACGCCAAGCCACTTTATTGTCTAGCTTTCATGCTAAATGTTTTGTTTACTCTTTTGTGTCCTCGTACCAAGTTTTAGTTTTCCTTGTTTTATCCTAGCCTTCACGCTAGCGTCTTTTGTTTACTTTTTCTCTTTACACCAGTATTTTTGTTCATAGACTTTTGTTATTAAATAAATACCTTATATCTTACCTTTGCTGTGTTCTGCTTCGACGCATCCACGGGAAAACTACACCGGCATTACCATGCCGAAGAAGAGTCTTCACAGTAGGATCCGAGCATTAAAAAGTTTTTCCGCGTCTGGCAACCACGAGGAGACCTTCGACGAAGGCACATGGAGGGTATTCCGAGCGATGGAGGCTGAAACTCTCCGATGCAATCCAGACGAAAGCATGATGTGGGACCTGGAGGGAAAACTGGTTCCGATCGATGCTTCCGGGAGCGGTGAGTTTCCCTCCCGCAGCGCTCGCGCTCGTCCGCGTAGGCGGAAGCCGCGAAGTATGGCTTCGTCGGGCGACAGTGACTTGCCCACTCCATGTCTCCCTCCTCACGAACACAGCAACCTACAGTCAGCACACAAGACCCCTACACCATTGTTTGGGGACCCAATAACACACTTTGCTAACAGTTTTACCGACTGGGCAAATTCCCAACTTGTGTCCCGCGCAGATGACGTCATTTCGTCGATGCCCCCCGGTAACGCAAGCCCGTCCTCTGATGATGACGTCATCAACAAGGAATTTTTGGGGGAAGATTCGTTTTCTCAGCCATTTTCAAATGACAATAACATTAATAATAATATACAAAAGTATCAGGATATTTTTTCTTATTATTCTAGTCAACCTCAGTCACCTAGTTTTTCTTCTAACCCACCGTTTAAACCTCATTCTCTGCCCAAGTCCAAGGTTTTTTCTCCCTTTTCAAAGGGACACTCTGGACAATATAGAGGGGAGGGGTCTGCCCGCCTCCAAACCTCCCACCACCCTCCCTTATGGTCAGTCCCTGACCACAGGGAACGGGTCTGGGATTCCCGTCTGGAGGGGGGGGCTATGGCCTATAGCTGTGTTGCGGAGGTAGGGCAGACGCTACCTGTTCTTAAAACTGCTAAACAAAAACCTCCATGTAGGCCACCTTTACCTGTTTTTCGGCCCACTAAACGCTTAGCTCCTCCTAGTAGACCTCCTCCACCTGTGTTCTCCCCGGTCAAGTCACGCCCTCTTAGACCTCCTCCACCTGTGTTCCGTCTGTGCCCTAGTTCTAGTTTTAGTCACAGTCTCTCTCAGAGTTCGAGTCCCAGCCTTCTTCGTAGCCCATGCTCTAGTCCTACTCGTAGACCGACTTGTAGACTGAGTCGTAGTCCAAGTCCTGGTCCGAGTTTCCGTTCTGATTCTAGTTGTAGTCCTAGTCTTTCTCGTAGTCGTCGTAGTCCTAGTTCCACTCGTAGACTGATCCGTAGTCCGAGTCCTGTTTCGAGTCCGGTCCCGAGTCTTGTTTCTTGCCTTTGTAATATTAGTACTGATTCCCCTCGTGGTCTTAGTCCGAACCCTAGTCCTTACCCAAGTTCTTGTCCGAGCCCCAGTGTTACTGTAAGTCCTAGTCTTTGTCCTAGTCCTTGCCCGAGCACCAGTTTGATTGTTAGTCCCAGTCCTTGCCCAAGCCCTAGTTTGACCGTTTGTCCTAGTTCTTGCCCAAGCCCTGGTATGACTGTAAGTCCTGGTCATTGCCCAAGCCCTTCTCAAAGCACTAGTGTGATTGTAAGTCCTGGTCCTCTCTCAAGTCCTTGCCCGAGTCCTAGTGTTTGTCTTATCACTCATCATAGTCCTAGTCCTGCTCACAGCCAGTCCCCTAGTTCTCCTCGGCAGACCCCTGTGCCTGCTCCTCGGCTGAAGCCGACTCCTGCTCCTCGGCTTAAGCCGACACCTGCTCCTCGGCTGAAGCCGACACCTGCTCCTCGGCTGAAGCCGACACCTGCTCCTCGGCTGAAGCCGACACCTGCTCCTCGGCTGAAGCCGACACCTGCTCCTCGGCTGAAGCCGACACCTGCTCCTCGGCTGAAGCCGACACCTGCTCCCAGTCTGGTTCTCACGCCAGAATTAGACTCTGACCTGGTTTTCACGCCAGAATTAGACTCTGACCTGGTTTTCACGCCAGAATTAGACTCTGACCTGGTTTTCACGCCAGAATTAGACTCTGACCTGGTTTTCACGCCAGAATTAGACTCTGACCTGGTTTTCACGCCAGAATTAGACTCTGACCTGGTTTTCACGCCAGAATTAGACTCTCGCCTGGTTTTCACACCAGAAAATGTTTCTAGCCTTGTTCTCACGCCAGTTTCAGACTCTAAACTGGTTCTCACGCCAGCACAAACTCCAAGGCTGGAGCCCACTCCGGTACCAGCACCACGACAGGTACCGGTGCCAGCTCCGTGCCGCCAAGCACCGGTGCCAGCTCCGCGCCGCCAAGCACCGCCGACGACGGGGCTGGAGCCCACACCAGCGCCGACGACGGGGCTGGAGCCCACACCAGCGCCGACGACGGGGCTGGAGCCCACACCAGCGCCGACGACGGAGCTGGAGCCCACACCAGCGCCGACGACGGGGCTGGAACCCACACCAGCACCACCGACGACTCCTGCGGCTCCCAGGCCGCCTCCGACGACTCCTGCGGCTCCCAGGCCGCCTCCGACGACTCCTGCGGCTCCCAGGCCGCCTCCGACGACTCCTGCGGCTCCCAGGCCGCCTCCGACGACTCCTGCGGCTCCCAGGCCGCCTCCGACGCCTTCTTCGGCTGCAGCACCCGCATCATCCTCGCCAGCTGCACTCGGGCCTGCTTTGGCTGCAGTCCCCGCACCCTCGTCTGCTGCTTCCAAGCCTGCTGGGATTTCGGTGCTGAGGCGTCGTCCACCACGTCGACCACGGGCGTGGCCTCTGCGAGGTCATCCTCCTCGCCAGATACTCCCTCCTCCATGTCGGCCACGGATGTGGCCGTGCCCGGGTCGTCCGCCTCGCCGGGCACCTCATCCTGCGAGGCGGCCACTAATGTGGCCTTTTCGAGGTCGCCCGCCAAAACTTTTTCGGCAGCAGCGTTCCACCCGCCGCCGCCACATGATGTGTCCTCGGTGGATTCGGGGACATGCGATCTGGCGACCCTCCACCGTGGACTCCCTCCGCCCTCCCTTCGTTTGTGAACTTTCTGGTTTTGGGGAGGGGGTTCAAGTTTTTGTTTGTTTTTTAAGACATCTGGTATCTGTCTTTTGTTGGGGGGGAATACTGTTGCGATCTGCTGCTCAGATCTTCACGTGTTTGTTTTTTCATTCTCTGTCTGACCCGTTTATTTCCTGTTTTTATCCATCACTATGGTTACACATCAGTCCACCTGTTAGTCTCGCCCCGCACACCTGCTAATAATTATCACCCTCCTATTTAAGCTCACCTTTTCTGTTCACTCATTCTCGGATCCTAATTTGCCCACGCGCAACAAGTGACGACTCTCATCATTCGTATGTATTTTCTCGCTAGCTCTCACGCCAAGCCACTTTATTGTCTAGCTTTCATGCTAAATGTTTTGTTTACTCTTTTGTGTCCTCGTACCAAGTTTTAGTTTTCCTTGTTTTATCCTAGCCTTCACGCTAGCGTCTTTTGTTTACTTTTTCTCTTTACACCAGTATTTTTGTTCATAGACTTTTGTTATTAAATAAATACCTTATATCTTACCTTTGCTGTGTTCTGCTTCGACGCATCCACGGGAAAACTACACCGGCATTACCATGCCGAAGAAGAGTCTTCACAGAGGCAGGAACTATCAACGTGTGCGTTGTTCAAGATGGCCTTCTGGGAAACACATTCGCCAAGGACTGGTTTGCAGTCTTTAGACGGACTATAATACTTCAATCTGAATACCTCAACTTACACGTTTTGTTGCGGCGCACGCGCAGTCTGCATTTCCCTGCTCTGCGGATCAACCCGGAAGATCCGCCCCCGCTCGCGCTGAGCGCAGCACGCCCACGCTCCAACAAGCATGCCCTCTATTATCAATCTGCTCACCTGGTACTGATCCTCAAGCTCAATTAAGGACCAGTGGAACCAAGGATCGGGGCAGGAACTTAGTTCTCATATGGTGAACCCAGTTTTCCACGGTGTACCTGTTTTCCTTCCGTTGCTCTGGATTTTCAACTGCCTCCGTCGTTCCTAGACTCCTCGCTCGCCACTCGACTCTGACGCCTCTCTCCCGCCCCCGGATCATGCCTGCCCCATGGACTTCCTCGTTCTTTCGCTCTCGTCAAAACTTTGGTAACACACACTTCAGCTAATCTACACACATAGTCACACGCATACACTCTTAACTTATTTTGTCACAGTCAATTATATAGTTCAGTAGTATTGTTTGCTATTATTATATATACATTGACTATATATATAAAATACATGTATGAACATTTCCCTCACCTGGTGTCAGTCTACCGTCATCTCCCCTTATTTAAACATAACACGTTTCATTGCTTCTTCGAGGGAGATCTGAACTCAAAACACTCAACCCCGTCCTTTTTAATGAATCAAAAACCAAACAATCCATGCTTAGACCTCCCCTTAACTATTTAAAGGCGAACTGCCACTTTTTTTGTGAGCTTCGAAGTCTGTATAAATACTTTATATTCCTCCGTTGGTACGTTTAAAAGAGTCCGTCCACTTCTCTCTAGTAAACAATAGTAAACAACAATAAACTGCAGATGGTTTAAGGACTACAGCTGAGTAAAAACACTACCAGATAGTTCCACGGATCAGTTCTTTAGCACAAAGATGCCTCACTAAAGTTCCTGGCAGTCCAAAGTTCCTTTTGTTTGTCTTTCTCTCTGTTGTCATTGATATACATGAAAAGTATACCGTATTTCCTTGAATTGCCGCCGGGTATATAGTATGCGCCTGCCTAGAATTACTGCCGGGTCAAACTCGTTTCATAAAATAATTAGCGCATAATTAGCATTACCGCCGGCTCAGGATTGACGCCGGGTCAAACTTGTTTCGCAAAATATTATTTCTATTAGCACATGTCTACAATTTCCGCCAGTTTAAACTTGTTATGCCAAATAATTAGCATATGCCTAGAATTTCCTCCGGGTCAAACTCGTCACCTATCACCATTTTCAAAATGGAGGTGGCTGATGTCAATAATTTGAAATCGCATAAAGGGAAGAAGATTAAGAGTTATTCAGTAGGATTTAAGGTCCAAGCTATTTAATATGTTAAAAAGATCAGTAAGCAGCTATGTTTTATAAATATACCATAGCTGCGTGTGTCAAATATGAGTCATTAAATGACTCCCGCCTCCTGGTGGTAGAGGGCGCTAGTGATCCTTCTTGCGACTACTCGGCTGCAGAAGAAGTGACAACAAGCAGCAAGAGTGAGCAGCGATCATTTATTTTTTCCTCTCGCTTGCACTTTTAACATGGAGGATTGCATATCTAAAATAAAACAGTTTTCTTTACTGGACTTCCAATCGAAGCAGGAGGTAATAAAGGAAGATCTCCATCGAGACAGAGAGACTTTTAAAACTGAAGAAAGATAAGGAAGACTTCTATAAACAAGTTATCGATGCTTTTGATCAGAAGGAGCTGCACATGGACTTCATTTATAAGTAAAGGTAAGACCATAATAACGTTTTTTTTATTAAATGTGCTTTTCATGATGGTATCCTTACATCACACTCAAATTTATAAGTGCAGGCCTAAATTTACAGCATGCCTTTGGTAAGCGCCGGAGTGAGAAGAGGTTTTAAATTAATTAGCTTCCCGGCGGCAATTCAAGGACATACAATACCCATCGGCGATCACTCAAAATGAGTATGATTGTCCTGCTGTTGGTGGGTCTACCTTCAGGAGAACGCCTGTGCCTGGAATCTTTTAAAGTGGGGAGCCTGGTGCACAGACAGCCACCACACTGTCCTTGGCAAAGAAAAGGCCAGGGTCCAATGGCATGGAGACCAAGACGATTGGGGGCCCATGTTTGCTGCAGCCTTCTTCCACCTTTCAGACCATTGTGGAGCTTCTATGCAACCATCATCCGCCCATTCCACCGTTGAGGTCTTTTACGACGAGGGAGACACGCAGACTCCAAGGTCACATATGCTAGTACTAGACTGGTATACTGTACAACCCTACCATACGCCGACAAGACCATGGAGACCAGCCAGGGCCAAGACCGCCTGTCAGCCCAAATGCCCGACATGCAGACGGGAGACATCAACACCAGCCCCACACCAAGAAACTCCACACCGGCTGATCAAACAAAACAGTAGTCATCATGTGAAATAAGTTATTTACACATAAATATTGTGTAAATGTTTGTTTCCATACCTTAATTATTTCCAAACGCTGTCTGTAAAACGGCAGTAAAATGGCTGATCAAACAAAACAGAAGTCATGTTGTGAAATAAGTTATTTTACACATAAATATTGTGTAAATGTTTGTTTGCATACATTAATTGTTTTCCAAAAGGTGTCTTTAAAACGGCAGTACAACGGCTGATCACACAAAACAGAAGTCATTTTGTGAAATAAGTTATTTACACATAAATATTGTGTAAATGTTTGTTTACATACCTTAATTTTTTCCAAACGCTGTCTGTAAAACGGCAGTAAAATGGCTGATCAAGCAAAACAGAAGTCATGTTGTGAAATAAGTTATTTACACATAAATATTGTGTAAATTTTTGTTTACAAACATTAATTGTTTTCCAAACAGTGTCTGTAACACGGCAGTAAAACAGCTGATCAAACAAAACGGAAGTCATGTTGTGAAATAAGTTGTTTACACATAAATATTGTGTAAATGTTGATTTACATACATTAATTGTTTCCAAACGGTGTCTGTAACTCGGCAGTAAAACGGCTGATCAAACAAAACAGAAGTCATGTCGTGAAACAAGTTATTTACACATAAATGTTGTGTAAATGTTTATTTACATACCTTAATTGTTTCCAAACGGTGTCTGTAACAGGGCAGTAAAACGGCTGATCAAACAAAACAGAAGTCATGTTGGGAAACAAGTTATTTACACATAAATATTGTGTAAATGTTTATTTCCATACCTTAATTGTTTTCAAACACTGTCTGTAAGACGTCAGTAAAACGGTTGATCAAACAAAACAGAAGTCATGTTCTGAAATAGGTTATTTTTAAATAAATATTTTTTAAATGTTTATTTACATACCTTAATTCTTTTCCAAATACTGTCTGTAACATGGCAGTAAAACAGCTGATCAAACAAAACAGAAGTCATGTCGTGAAATAAGTTATTTACCCTTAAATATTGTATAAATGTTTATTTCCGTACCTTAATTGTTTCCAAACGTTGTCTGTAACAGAGCAGTAAAACAGCTGATTAAACAAAACAGAAGTCATAATGTGAAATAAGTTATTTACACATAAATTTTGTGTAAATGTTTATTTTCATACCTTAATTGTTTCCAAACGCTGTCTGTAACACGGCAGTAAAACAGCTGATCAAACAAAACAGAAGTCATCTTGTGAAATAAGTTATTTACACATAAATATTGTGTAAATGTTTATTTCCATACCTTAATTGTTTCCAAACGCTGCCTGTAAAACGGCAGTAAAATGGCTGATCAAACAAAACAGAAGTCATGGTGTGAAATAAGTTATTTACACATAAATATTGTGTAAATGTTTGTTTGCATACATTAATTGTTTTCCAAAAGGTGTCTTTAAAACGGCAGTAAAATGGCTGATCAAACAAAACAGAAGTCATGTTGATAAACAAGTTATTTCCACATAAATATTGTGTAAATGTTTATTTCCATACCTTAATTGTTTCCAAATGCTGTCTGTAGCACGGCAGTAAAACGGCTGATCGAACAAAACAGAAGTCATGTTGTGAAACAATTTATTTACACATAAATATTGTGTAAATGTTTATTTCCATACCTTCATTGTTTCCAAACGCTGTCTGTAAAACGGCAGTAAAACGGCTGATCAAACAAAACAGAAGTCATGTTGTGAAATAAGTTATTTACACCTAAATATTGTGTAAATGTTTATTTCCATACCTTAATTACTTCCAAATGTTGTCTGTAACTCGGCAGTAAAACAGCTGATCCAAGAAAACAGAAGTCATGTTGTGAAATAAGTTATTTACACATAAATGTTGTGTAAATGTTTATTTTCATACCTTAATTGTTTCCAAATGCTGTCTGTAACACGGCAGTAAAACGGCTGATCAAACAAACCACAGTCATGTTCTGAAATAACTTATTTACACATAAATATTGCGTAAATGTTTATTTTCATACATTAATTGTTTCCAAACGGTGTCTGTAATACGGCAGTAAAACGGAGGATCAAACAAAACAGAAGTCATCTTGTGAAATATGTTATGTACACATAACTATTGTGTAAATGTTTATTTACATACCTTAATTATTTTCCAAATGTTGTCTGTAATTAGGCAGTAAATTGGCTGATCAAACAAAACAGAAGTCATCTTGTGAAATAAGTTATTTATACATAAAAATTGTGTAAAAGTTTGTTTACATACGTTAATAGTCTCCAAACGCTATCTGTAACTCGGCAGTAAAACGGCTGATCAAACAAAATAGAAGTCATGTTGTGAAACAAGTTATTTACACATAAATAGTGTGTAATTGTTTATTTCCATAACTTAGTTGTTTCCAAATGCTGTCTGTAGCACGGCAGTAAAATGGTTGATCAAACAAAATAGTAGTCATGTTCTGAAATAAGTTATTTTTAAATACATATCTTGTACGTGTTTATTTACATCCCTTAATTGTTTCCAAACGGTGTCTGTAACACAGCAGTAAAACGGCTGATTAAACAAAACAGAAGTCATGTTGTGAAACAAGTTATTTACACATAAATGTTGTGTAAATGTTTATTTACATACCTTAATTGTTTCCAAACGGTGTCTGTAACAGGGCAGTAAAACGGCTGATCAAACAAAACAGAAGTCATGTTGTGAAACAATTTATTTACACATAAATATTGTGTAAATGTTTTTTTACATACCTTGATTGTTTCCAAACGCTGTGTGTAACACGGCAGTAAAACGGCTGATCAAACAAAACAGAAGTCATGTTGTGAAACTATTTATTTACACATAAATGTTGTGTAAATGTTTATTTACAGATCTTAATTGTTTCCAAACGGTGTCTGTAACACGGTAGTAAAACGGCTGATCAAACAAAACAGAAGTCATGTTCTGAAATAAGTTATTTACACATAAATATTGTGTAAATGTTTATGTACATACCTTAATTATTTTCCAAACGCTGTCCGTAACACGGCAGTAAAACTGATGATCAAACAAAACAGAAGTCATGGTCATGGGCCCACTAGCTGTGCAAGCTAGCTCTCTAATCAGCTAAACAGACTCCATAACTTCAGACTGACGTTTTGGTGAATTTACTGAGGAATTTGTGGAGCTGAAATAATACAAAAATGATTAGTTGTAAGTTAATAATAACACAGATGCTCGTAAATGTGTTAGCATATTAGCTAAAGCTCACGACGCTAGCACGAACAAATGTGCATGAAAACACTCCTACAGACGTCACCACATGGGACGCTTTAGTAAGTAGGAATTGTTTTAGTTATATTGTAAAACTTAGACACGTTGCCTGGAGTGACGAATGGAGAATCCTTACGAGTAGAAACGGTACAGGAAAACGAACACGACACTCGGGTTGAAAAAATAAAAACAAGTACTACCCGTATATAGAAGGACACCTGCAGTGAACAAAATTGTCCATAAGATGGCGCCAGAGCACAAACAATAAAACACTTTCTGGCCATTGACGGAGATAGATATCTACATATATCCACATTTAAGAGTTATTTCTTTTCTCCATAGTCATATTTGAAAACAGCTAGTGTTTTTCTATTTGGTCTCTTCTTGGTTGTCCGCTAGTGTTCTTGCGTGTGTTAACCTTGAAGCGTTAGGACTGTAAGGAGTAGCCATGACTACCTGTCCCAGGCTAAGAAGAACAGATAAGGGTATTCGTTCCGATAAGTGGGGGCGGGGGAGATATTGAAGAAGACAGCACTTCCGTAATGTTTTCAGATCAACTTGGGCGATGCGATTGGAATGGGTTGTTCATAGAGTGGTCTCTCCAAAGCTTTGGAATAAAATGTCAAAATAGCTACTCTGTCTGGGATTCATTTAAAATCAGTTTATGTGTCATCGAAAGAACTTGAGGGTGAGCAGTAGCTTAAATTCCCAAAAAGAGGAAGATCTGGTCAAAACGCAACACTTTTTATGCCTTTTTTCCCCCAAAACTACTTCTATTCCGGCTGTTATCAGAGAAACATTAATTCGCCGCTTGATTCAAAATGTAAGAAAAAAGTAGCGGTTGAGTAATAAAGTACTTCTGATTCTGATTATAGTCCAGAATTTACGGACACGTTTCCAGTGAGGGTTGGACTCCGCCAAGGCTGTCCTTTGTCACCGATTCTGTTCATAACTTTCATGGACAGAATTTCTAGGAGCAGTCAGGGCGTTGAGGGGATCCGGTTTGGTGGCTGCAGGATTAGGTCTCTGCTTTTTGCAGATGCTGTGGTCCTGATGGCTTCATCTGGCCGGGATCTTCAGCTCTCACTGGATCGGTTCGCAGCCAAGTGTGAAGCGACTGGGATGAAAATCAGCACCTCTAAGTTTGAGTACGGGAAAGGATGGAGAGCCATCTCCAGGTTGGGGAGAAGACCCTGCCCCAAGTGGAGGAGTTCAAGTACCTCAGAGTCTTGTTCACGAGTGAGATGGACAGGTGGATCGGTGCGGCGTCTTCAGTAATGCGGACGCTGTATCGATCCGTTGTGGTGAAGAAGGAGCTGAGCCGGAAGGCAAAGCTCTCAATTTGCCGGCCGATCTACGTTCCCATTCTTACACTGCAAAAACTGAAATCTCAGTAAGATGAAATATCTCAAATAACGCTGATATTTGCTTATATTCTGTCAGATAAGATATTTTTTCTGACTAAGCAGATTTTATGTGAGAATGTTTTACTTGTTTTAAGGGTTTTGGTTCTAAATGATCTCAGTAAGATATTACTGCTTGTAGCTGAGATTTTGAGTAAAAAATGCTTGGAACTAGAATATCAACTGTTGCAAAGCTGTGTCATCAACACCCACAAGTATAAAACTACTTTTTTTAAAGTAATAATTTCTTATTTTAAGCATCCAGCCATCCATCTTCTTCCGCTTAGCCGAGGTCGGATCGCGGGGGCAGCAGCCTAAACAGGGAAGCCCAGACTTTCCTCTCAACAGCCACTTCGTCCAGCCCTTTCCGGGGGATCCCGAGGCCATCCCGTAGACATAGTCTTCCCCGTGGCCTCCTACCGGTCAGACGTGCCCTAAACACCTCCCTCGGGAGGCGTTCGGGTGGCATCCTGACCAGATGCCCGAACCACCTCATTTGGCTCCTCTCCATGTGGAGGAGCAGCGGCTTTACTTTGAGTTCCTCCCGGATGACAGATCTTCTCACCCTATCTCTAAGGGAGAGACCCACCACCCGGCGGAGGAAACTCATTTCGGCCCAGACTTTCCTCTCCCGAAACCACTTTGTCCAGCCCTTCCCGGGGGATCCCGAGGCCATCCCGGAGACATAGTCTTCCCAACGTGTCCTGGGTCTTCCCCGTAACCTCCTACCGGTCAGACGTGCCCTAAACACTTCCCTAGGGAGGCGTTCGGGTGGCATCCGGACCAGATGCCCGAACCACCTCATCTGGCTCCTCTCCATGTGGAGGAGCAGCGGCTTTACTTTGAGTTCCTCCCGGATGACAGAGCTTCTCACCCTTTCTCTAAGGGAGAGACCCACCACCTGGCGGAGCAAACTCATTTCGGCCGCTTGTACCCGTGATCTTATCCTTTGGGTCATAACCCAAAGCTCATGACCATAAGTGAGGATGGGAACCTAGATCGACCGGTAAATTGAGAGCTTTGCCTTCCGGCTCAGCTCCTTCTTCACCACAACGGATCGATACAGCGTCCGCATTACTGAAGACGCCGCTTGTCGACCTCACCATCCACTCCTCCCTCACTCGTGAACAAGACTCCTAGGTACTTGAACTCCTCCACTTGGGGCAGGGTCTCCTCCCCAACCCGGAGAAAAAAGTAAAGAAAGCAGAGACCCTAATCCTGCAGCCACCAAACCAGATCTTGACTGCGCCTAGAAATTCTGTCCATAAAAGTTATGAGCAGAATAGGTGACAAAGGAAATCGGTCCATAAATTCTGGACTATAATCAGAATCCGAAGTACTTTATTAATCAACCGCTACTTTTTGAACCCTGCGGCTAATTCATGTTTCTCTGATAACAGCCAGAATAAAAGTAGTTTGGAGGAAAAAAGGCGTATTAAGCTAGAAAGTGTTTTATTGTTTGTGCTCTGGCGCCATCTTCTGGACAAGCTTGTTCACTGCAGGTGTCCTTCTATTTACGGGTCGTGCTTTTAAAAAAAAATTTCAACCCGAGTGTCATGTTTGTCCTTCTGTACATTTTCTACTCGTAAGGATTTTTTATTAGTCACTCCAGGCAACGTGACTAAGTTTTACAATACAACTAAAACAATTCCTACTTACTAAAGCGTCCCATGTGGTGACGTCTCTAGGAGTGTTTTCATGCACATTTGTTTGTGCTAGCGTCACGAGCTTTAGCTAATATGCTAACACATTTACGAGCGTCTGTGTTATTATCATACTTGCCAACCCTCACGGATTTTCCGGAGGACTCCCGAAATTCAGCGCCTCTCCCGAAAACCTCCCGGGACTAATTTTCTCCCGAAAATCTCCCGGAATTCAGGCGGAGCTGGAGGCCACGCCCCCTCCAGCTCCATGCGGACTGAGTGACAGGCTGTTTTCACGTCCGCTTTCCCAATGACGTTATAACTTTAGAATGATCGAGGGAGGTGTTTAGGGCACGTCCGACCGGTAGGAGGCCACGGGGAAGACCCAGGACACGTTGGGAAGACTATGTCTCCTGGCTGGCCTGGGAATGCCTCGGGATCCCCTGGGAGGAGCTGGACCAAGTGACTGGGGAGAGGGAAGTCTGGGTGTGGGGAGGCGTGGCCAGCGGGCCAGCGGCGAGTCGGGGCGCGCCGGGATCGATGCCGTAAACAAGATCAGGAGCGTGGATCACCCGCCTGGGCGCAATCATCCAATCTCCTTGCAATGTGTAAAACGGGGCAGAAAGAGTTGGAGAGCTGAGTGCAAGAGACGGAGAGCCAAAGGAAGACTGAGGAAGGCTGAAAAGCGACCAGAGGGAAGACGCAGCTGTATTGAAAAACAAAGAAAGTAGTAAAGTCAGTCCTTGGTGGTCCATGGAACCCGCACGACAGCGAGAGACTGTCACACTGGGCTTTTCTCTGCTTAGGCTGCTGCCCCCGCGACCCAGCCTGGGATAAGCAGAAGCAGATGGATGGATGGAAGGATTTCAACACATGTCACACACGTTTTACTGCAATAGTCCTTTTTTTTTTTTTAACCACTTTAATCCAAAGTGTGGTCTGTAGCTAAAAGCAATTGAGCGATCACCGATGTAGAACAAACACACCTTGCAACAAGGCAAAGGAGAAATGTGAGCAATCTCAGGAGTAAAAACTCCAACTTTGACAGCCTTGATAATAACAAATGGCAAAGTCTCGGCTGAGGACACAAAATCGCATCAGACCTGAGGTAAAAAAAAAAAAAAGTGCCTTACCCAATAGATACTTAATGAAATATGTCACTCAGGAGTGAAAACTGACAGGAACACTTGGATCAACATTTCCCTCCCAAATGTCACAAAGACAACATACTGGTATTATTCTCCTGCCTAAAACAACAATGCAAAAGTGACTTGTGATTGACTCATTTATTAGTCTTTGTTTGGGAAAAATGCACAGTGCAACTTTGGCTTTTCCCTTTAACAACAAGACTTCTAATCATGGCAGACTTTTTGTCATGAAAATCAACTTTTAACCTGAAAACATTTTTTTTCCTTGAAAATCAACTTTTACCTTGACATTTTTTATTTTCTTGAAAATCAACTTTCACCTTGAAAATATTTTTTTCCTTGAAAATCATTTTTTTGTCATGAAAATCAACTTTTACCTTGAAAATCATATTTTTCCTTGAAAATATTTTTTTCCTTGAAAATCAACTTTTACCTTGAAAATCGTTTTTTTCCTTTGAAATTGTTTTTCCCTCGAAAATGTACTTTTACCTTGAAAATCATGTTTTGCAATGAAAATCAACTTTTACCTTGATAATCATGTTTTGCAATGAAAATCAACTTTTACCTTGAAAATCATTTTTTTCCCTGAAAATCATTTTTTTTCTTGAAAATCATTTTTTTCCTTGAAAATCAACTTTTACCTTGAAAATATTTTTTTTCCTTTAAAATCATTTTTTGTCATGAAAATCAACTTTTACTTTGAAAATCGTTTTTTTCCTTGAAAATGATTTTTTTCTTTGAAAATTTTTTTCCCTCGAAAATGTACTTTTACCTTGAAAATCATGTTTTGTCATGAAAATCAACATTTACCTTGAAAATCATGTTTTGTCATGAAAATCAACATTTACCTTGATAATCATGTTTTGTCATGAAAATCAACTTTTACCTTGAAAATCATTTTTTCCTTGAAAATCAACTTTTACTTTAAAAATATTTTTTTTCCTTGAAAATCATTTTTTTCTTGAAAATAATTTTTTCCTTGAAAATCAACTTTTACCTTGAAAATTTTTTTTTCCTTTAAAATAATTTTTTGTCATGAAAATCAACTTTTACACTGAAATTTTTTTTCCCTTGAAAATCAACTTTTACCTTGAAAATCGTTTTTTTTCCTTGAAAATAATTTTTTCTTTGAAATGTTTTTTCCCTCGAAAATGTACATTTACCTTGAAAATCATGTTTTGTCATGAAAATGAACTTTTACCTTGATAATCATATTTTGTCATGAAAATCAACTTTTACCTTGAAAATAATTTTTTCCTTGAAAATCGTTTTTTCCTTGAAAATAATTTTTTTCTTTGAAATGTTTTTTCCCTTGAAAATGTACTTTTACCTTGATAATCATGTTTTGTCATGAAAATCAACTTTTACCTTGAAAATCATTTTTTCCTTGAAAATCAACTTTTACTTTGAAAATCAACTTTTACCTTGAAAATATTTTTTTCCTTTAAAATCATTTTTGTCATGAAAATCAACTGAACAATTTTTTTTCCTTGAAAATCAACTTTTACCTTGAAAATTATTTTTTTCCTTGAAAAATGTTTTTTCCCTCGAAAATGTACTTTTACCTTGAAAATCATGTTTTGTCATGAAAATCAACTTTTACCTTGAACATTTTTTTTCCTTGAAAATCAACTTTTACCTTGACATTTTTTATTTTCCTTGAAAATCAACTTTTACCTTGAAAATATTTTTTTCCTTGAAAATCATTTTTTTGTCATGAAAATCAACTTTTACCTTGAAAATCATATTTTTCCTTGAAAAAATTATTTTTCCTTGAAAATATTTTTTTCCTTGAAAATCAACTTTTGCCTTGAAAATCTTTTTTTTCCTTGAAAATAATTTTTTTGTTTCAACATTTTTTTTCCCTCGAAAATGTACTTTTACCTTGAAAATCATGTTTTGTCATGAAAATCAACTTTTACCTTGATAATCATGTTTTGTCATGAAAATCAACTTTTACCTTGAAAATCATTTTTTCCTTTAAAATCAACTTCTACTTTGAAAATCAACTTTTACCTTGAAAATATTTTTTTCCTTTAAAATCATTTTTGTCTTGAAAATCAACTTTTACACTGAACAATTTTTTTCCATGAAAATCAACTTTTACCTTGAAAATTATTTTTTTCCTTGAAAAATGTTTTTCCCTCGAAAATGTACTTTTACCTTAAAAAATCATGTTTTGTCATGAACATCAACTTTTACCTTGACATTTTTTTCCTTGAAAATCAACTTTTACCTTGACATTTTTTATTTTCCTTGAAAATCAACTTTTACCTTGAAACTATTTTTTTCCTTGAAAATCATTTTTTGTCATGAAAATCAACTTTTACCTTGAAAATCATATTTTCCTTGAAAAAAATGTTTTTCCTTGAAAATATTTTTTTCCTTGAAAATCAACTTTTACCTTGAAAATCGTTTTCTTCCTTGAAAATAATTTTTTTCTTTGAAATTTTTTTTCCCCTCGAAAATGTACTTTTACTTTGAAAATCATTGTTTGTCATGAAAATCAACTTTTACCTTGATAATCATGTTTTGTCATGAAAATCAACTTTTACCTTGAAAATCATTTTTTCGTTGAAAATCAACTTTTACTTTGAAAATCATTTTTTTCCTTGAAAATAATTTTTTCTTGAAAATCAACTTTTACTTTGAAAATCAACTTTTACCTTGAAAATATTTTTTTCCTTTAAAATCATTTTTGTCATGAAAATCAACTTTTACCTTGAAAATCATATTTTCCTTGAAAAAAATGTTTTTCCTTGAAAATATTTTTTTCCTTGAAAATCAACTTTTACCTTGAAAATCGTTTTCTTCCTTGAAAATATTTTTTTTCTTTGAAATTTTTTTTCCCCTCGAAAATGTACTTTTACTTTGAAAATCATTGTTTGTCATGAAAATCAACTTTTACCTTGATAATCATGTTTTGTCATGAAAATCAACTTTTACCTTGAAAATCATTTTTTCGTTGAAAATCAACTTTTACTTTGAAAATCATTTTTTTCCTTGAAAATAATTTTTTCTTGAAAATCAACTTTTACTTTGAAAATCAACTTTTACCTTGAAAATATTTTTTTCCTTTAAAATCATTTTTGTCATGAAAATCAACTTTTACACTGAACAATTTTTTTCCTTGAAAATCAACTTTTACCTTGAAAATTATTTTTTTCCTTGAAAAATGTTTTTCCCTCGAAAATGTACTTTTACCTTGAAAATCATGTTTTGTCATGAAAATGAACTTTTACCTTGATAATCATATTTTGTCATGAAAATCAACTTTTACCCTGAAAATAATTTTTTCCTTGAAAATCGTTTTTTCCTTGAAAATAATTTTTTTCTTTGAAATGTTTTTTCCCTTGAAAATGTACTTTTACCTTGATAATCATGTTTTGTCATGAAAATCAACTTTTACCTTGAAAATCATTTTTCCTTGAAAATCAACTTTTACTTTGAAAATCAACTTTTACCTTGAAAATATTTTTTTCCTTTAAAATCATTTTTGTCATGAAAATCAACTGAACAATTTTTTTTCCTTGAAAATCAACTTTTACCTTGAAAATTATTTTTTTCCTTGAAAAATGTTTTTTCCCTCGAAAATGTACTTTTACCTTGAAAATCATGTTTTGTCATGAAAATCAACTTTTACCTTGAACATTTTTTTTTCCTTGAAAATCAACTTTTACCTTGACATTTTTTATTTTCCTTGAAAATCAACTTTTACCTTGAAAATATTTTTTTCCTTGAAAATCATTTTTTTGTCATGAAAATCAACTTTTACCTTGAAAATCATATTTTTCCTTGAAAAAATTATTTTTCCTTGAAAATATTTTTTTCCTTGAAAATCAACTTTTGCCTTGAAAATCTTTTTTTTCCTTGAAAATAATTTTTTTGTTTGAACATTTTTTTTCCCTCGAAAATGTACTTTTACCTTGAAAATCATGTTTTGTCATGAAAATCAACTTTTACCTTGATAATCATGTTTTGTCATGAAAATCAACTTTTACCTTGAAAATCATTTTTTCCTTGAAAATCATTTTTTCCTTGAAAATCAACTTCTACTTTGAAAATCAACTTTTACCTTGAAAATATTTTTTTCCTTTAAAATCATTTTTGTCATGAAAATCAACTTTTACACTGAACAATTTTTTTCCATGAAAATCAACTTTTACCTTGAAAATTATTTTTTTCCTTGAAAAATGTTTTTCCCTCGAAAATGTACTTTTACCTTAAAAAATCATGTTTTGTCATGAACATCAACTTTTACCTTGACATTTTTTTCCTTGAAAATCAACTTTTACCTTGACATTTTTTATTTTCCTTGAAAATCAACTTTTACCTTGAAACTATTTTTTTCCTTGAAAATCATTTTTTGTCATGAAAATCAACTTTTACCTTGAAAATCATATTTTCCTTGAAAAAAATGTTTTTCCTTGAAAATATTTTTTTCCTTGAAAATCAACTTTTACCTTGAAAATCGTTTTCTTCCTTGAAAATAATTTTTTTCTTTGAAATTTTTTTTCCCCTCGAAAATGTACTTTTACTTTGAAAATCATTGTTTGTCATGAAAATCAACTTTTACCTTGATAATCATGTTTTGTCATGAAAATCAACTTTTACCTTGAAAATCATTTTTTCGTTGAAAATCAACTTTTACTTTGAAAATCATTTTTTTCCTTGAAAATAATTTTTTCTTGAAAATCAACTTTTACTTTGAAAATCAACTTTTAACTTGAAAATATTTTTTTCCTTTAAAATAATTTTTGTCATGAAAATCAACTTTTACACTGAACAATTTTTTTCCTTGAAAATCAACTTTTACCTTGAAAATTATTTTTTTCCTTGAAAAATGTTTTTCCCTCGAAAATGTACTTTTACCTTGAAAATCAAGTTTTGTCATGAAAATTAACTTTTACCTTGAACATTTTTTTTCCTTGAAAATCAACTTTTACCTTGACATTTTTTATTTTCCTTGAAAATCAACTTTTACCTTGAAACTGTTTTTTTCCTTGAAAATCATTTTTTCGTTGAAAATCAACTTTTACCTTGAAAATCATATTTTTCCTTGAAAAAATTGTTTTTCCTTGAAAATATTTTTTTCCTTGAAAATCAACTTTTACCTTGAAAATCGTTTTTTTCCTTGAAAATATTTTTTTTTTTTTAATTTTTTTTCCCTCGAAAATGTACTTTTACCTTGAAAACATGTTTTGTCATGAAAATCAACTTTTACCTTGATAATCATGTTTTGTCATGAAAACCAACTTTTACCTTGAAAATCTTTTTTTCCTTGAAAATCAACTTTTACTTTGAAAATCATTTTTTTCCTTGAAAATCTTTTTTTTTCTTGAAAATCATTTTTTTCTTTGAAAATCAACTTTTACCTTGAAAATCCTTTTTTTCCTTGATAATCATGTTTTGTCATGAAAATCAACTTTTAACTTGAACATCTTTTTTTCCTTGAAAATCAACTTTTACTTTGAAAATCTTTTTTTTCCTTGAAAATCTTTTTTTTCTTTGAAAATCAACTTTTAGCTTGAAAATCATTTTTTCCCTTGAAAATATTTTTTCCTTGAAAATCAACTTTTACCTTAAAAATAATTTTTTCCTTGAAAATCAACTTTTACCCTGAAAATCCCATTTTTTCCCTGATAATCATTTTTTTTCTTGAAAATCATTTTTTTCCTTGAAAATCAACTTTTACCTTGAAAAATTTTTTTTCCTTTAAAATAATTTTTTGTCATGAAAATCAACTTTTACACTGAAATTTTTTTCCCTTGAAAATCAACTTTTACCTTGAAAATCCCATTTTTCCTTGAAAATATTTTTTTTCTTGAAAATCATTTTTTTCCTTGAAAATCAACTTTTACCTTGAAAATATTTTTTTCCTTGAAAGTAATTTTTTTGTCATGAAAATCAACTTTTACCTTTAAAATCATATTTTTCCTTGAAAAAATTGTTTTTCCTTGAAAATATTTTTTTCCTTGAAAATCAACTTTTACCTTGAAAGTCGTTTTTTTCCTTGAAAATAATTTTTTTCTGTGAATTTTTTTTTCCCTCGAAAATGTACTTTTACCTTGAAAATCATGTTTTGTCATGAAAATCAACTTTTACCTTGAAAATCATTTTTTCCTTGAAAATGAACTTTTACTTTGAAAATTATTTTTTTCCTTGAAAATCATTTTTTTCCTTGAAAATCAACTTTTACCTTGAAAATATTTTTTTCCTTTAAAATCATTTTTGTCATGAAAATCAACTTTTACACTGAACAATTTTTTTCCTTGAAAATCAACTTTTACCTTGAAAATTATTTTTTTCCTTGAAAAATGTTTTTCCCTCGAAAATGTACTTTTACCTTGAAAATCATGTTTTGTCATGAAAATCAACTTTTACCCTGAATTTTTTTTCCTTGAAAATCAACTTTTACATTGACATTTTCTATTTTCCTTGAAAATCAACTTTTACCTTGAAACTATTTTTTTCCTTGAAAATCATTTTTTGTCATGAAAATCAACTTTTACCTTGAAAATCATATTTTTCCTTGAAAAAATTGTTTTTCCTTGAAAATATTTTTTTCCTTGAAAATCAACTTTTACCTTGAAAATCGTTTTTTTCCTTGAAAATAATTTTTTTTTTTTTTCACCCGAAAATGTACTTTTACCTTGAAAACATGTTTTGTCATGAAAATCAACTTTTACCTTTATAATCATGTTTTGTCATGAAAACCAACTTTTACCTTGAAAATCATTTTTTCCTTGAAAATCAACTTTTACTTTGAAAATATTTTTTTTCCTTGAAAATCATTTTTTTTTCTTGAAAATCATTTTTTTCTTTGAAAATCAACTTTTACCTTGAAAATCATTTTTTTCCTTGATAATCATGTTTTGTCATGAAAATCAACTTTTAACTTGAAAATCTTTTTTTCCTTGAAAATCAACTTTTACTTTGAAAATCTTTTTTTTCCTTGAAAATCTTTTTTTTCTTGAAAATCTTTTTTTTCTTTGAAAATCAACTTTTAGCTTGAAAATCATTTTTTTCCTTGAAAATTTTTTTTCCTTGAAAATCAACTTTTACCTTAAAAATAATTTTTTCCTTGAAAATCAACTTTTACCCTGAAAATCCCATTTTTCCTTGAAAATATTTTTTTTCCTTGAAAATCAACTTTAACCTTTAAAATACATTTTGTCATGAAAATCAACTTTTACCTTGAAAATCATTTTTTCCCAGAAAATCAACTTTTACCTTAAATATTTATTTTTCCCTTGAAAATTATTTTTTTCCTTGAAAATCAACTTTTACCTTAGATATATTTTTTTCCCTTGAAAATCATTTTTTCCCTTGAAAATCAACTTTTACCTTGAAAATAATTTTTTCCTTGAAAAAATGTTTTTTCCTTGAACATCTTTTTTTCTTGAAAATCAACTTTTACCTTAAAAACATTTTTTTTCCCTTGAAAATAATGTTTTACCTTGAAAATCAACTTTTACCTTGAAAATATTTTTTTCCTTGAAAATCAACTTTTACCTTTAAAATAAATTTTGTCATGAAAATTAACTTTTACCTTGAAAATAATTTTTTTCCTTCAAAATAATTGTTTTCCTTAAAAAACATTTTTTCCTTGAAAATCAACTTTTTCCTTGAGAATCATCTTTTCTTTGAAAGTCATTTTTGGTCATTAAAATCAACTTTTACGTTGAAAATCATTTTTTTCCTTGAAAATCAACTTTTACCTTAAATATATTTTTTTTCCCTTGAAAATTATTTTTTTTCCTTGAAAATCAACTTTTACCTTAGATATATTTTTTTCCCTTGAAAATCATTTTTTTCTTGAAAAAATGTTTTTTCCTTGAACATCTTTTTTTCCTTGAAAATCAACTTTTACCTTAGATATATTTTTTTTCCCTTGAAAATAATATTTTACCTTGAAAATCAACTTTTACCTTGAAAATATTTTTTTCCTTGAAAATCAACTTTTCCCTTGAAAATATTTTTTTACCTTGAAAATCATTTTTTGTCACGAAAATAATTTTTTACCTTGAAAATATTTTTTGCCCTTCAACAACAACAACAAGACTACTAATCATGGCAGACTTGACGAGAGACAACAAATACTTCTTTGGGACAAGTGACATTTCAGAAACTCCCATTTTTGAACCTGAACATAAGGAGGATGGTCTACATACTTTAGAAGGTGTGTGCTAAACAGATGCAGCTTTAGTCAAACACTAAGCATCATGTAGCAGCATTGCTAAGTGCTATACCAGATATACAAACATAATAAAACAATCTCTTACTGTACAATGCAAATAAAAACTATGGTCTGACGAGTCCACATTTGAAATTGTTTTTGGAAATATTCGACATCGTGTCATCCGCACTAAAGGGGAAGGGAACCATCCAGACTGTTATCGACGCAAAGTTGAAAAGCCAGCATGTGTGATGGTATGGGGGTGCATTAGTGCCCAAGGCATGGGTAACTTACACATCTGTGAAGGCACGCACCGTTAATGCTGAATGGTCCATACAGGTTTTGGAACAACTAAGCGCTTTCTTTTTCATGGACGCCCCTGCTTATTTCAGCAAGACAATGCCAAGCCACATTCAGCACGTGTTACAACAGCGTGGCTTTGTAAAAAAAAGACTACGGGTACTTTCCTGGCGCCCTCCCAGTCCAGACCTGTCTCCCATGGAAAATGTGTGGCGCATTATGTGTCACGATCCGCTACACGGATCGTTTATTGTTTTGCTTTGGATATGTTTTGATCACGTTTGGACTCTGCTGATCCCTTCAGTTGAACACTTCCTTGTTTACGTTCATCACCATGGCTACTTAATTACGCCTCCTGCACGCACTCCCGAAGCACACCTGTTTTGATTTATTGTGTTGTATTTAAGACCGCCTGCTACCTCAGTTCCTCGTCGCCAGTTTGTTTGCATCACGCAACATTTACGTTAGTTTTGTCTTTCTGTATTCTCTCTGCTAAGTATAGCTTAGCCTCCGCGCGCTCGGCTCGCGCTGTATGGACTTTTTTGAACTCCGCCTTTTGCTCTTGTTTGTGTTCTGCTTCCCGTGCTTTGGCACACCTTTTCTTTCCGCGTTGTACAAGTGTTCTTTTCTTGTATTTTATAATCAAACCTGTTCCTACCTTCAATTCTGCCTGCTGTGATCCCGTGCATCGAGGGGTGACACTCCCCGCACATCCGCGATGCGGCGCCACCGTAACATTATGAAGCGTAAAATACGACTGTTGAAAGACTGAAGGAAATACGACTGTTGAACGACTGAAGCTCTACATAAGACAAGATTGGGAAAGAATTCCACTTTCAAAGCTTCAACAATTAGTTTCCTCAGTTCCCAAACGTTTATTAAGTGTTGTTAAAAGAAAAGGTGATGTAACACAGTGGTGAACATGCCCTTTCCCAACTACTTTGGCACGTGTTGCAGCCATGAAATTATAAATTAAACATTATTTGCTACATTATTTGAACATCAAATATGTTGTCTTTGTAGTGCATTCAACTGAATATGGGTTGAAATTAGGGATGCATCGATTAATTGGTAACCGAATATATTCGGCCGAATATGGCAAAAAAAGCCACATTCGGCCTTCAGTGGATTGAGTTAAGAACAAGGCCGAATAGTGGCGTGTGACGCAATTTTTTGGCGCGGTGACGCAATCAACCAACGTGTTGTGATGGTGGGATATGTTGTGTACCTGTATAAGTGTATGAGGTTACAAGCACACACTTATTGAGATTTAGTGGGGCCTTCTGTTTACATTATTAGCCTGTTGTGTAGGCTACCTGTATAAGTGTATGAGGTTACAAGCACACACTTATTGAGGTTTAGTGGGTCCTCTGTTTACATTATTAGCCTGTTGTGTAGGCTACCTGTATAAGTGTATGAGGTTACAAGCACACACTTAATTGAGATTTACTTGAGCCTTCTGTTTACATTATTAGCATATCTACTGTGGCTAAGCAGACTTTTGCCAAAAGGACAATAATTCATTTGTTGTGGGTTTATCCACTTTAATGCACTTTATTTTATTTTTTTTTGGAATGCATGTTTTGTTTGAAGGCCTAATATAAATGAAAAACGTTGTGCTTTTTTTGAAAAGCAAAGGCTACTGGAATATTAAAAAAATGTCAATATTCAATAAAAAAATACTTTATTTGAAAAACATGTCTAAATATTTATTCTAGTCTATTTATGCAATATTAAAAATATTGTGAAAAACTGCATTCATTATTCGGGATTTGGTATTCGGCCTTCGGCCAAGCGTTTAAATTTTATTCGGCTTCGGCTTCGGCCACAAATTTTCATTTCGGTGCATCCCTAGTTGAAATGATTTGCAAATCATTGTTTTCCGTTCATATTTACGTCTCACACAATTTCCCAACTCATGTATATATATATATATATATATATATATATATATAACTTTTAACTTGGGATTTCCCGCCGGCCGTAGTTAGGAGACCCCTGCCTTTAAGGATCATGTGGTCACATGTGACTGCCACTAAACAAGTCCCCCACATAAAAATACAATCCAAAACACGATTTTCTCCTTTTCATGTTTTTAATAGGAGGTCTCGGTGTGCTGTAATGAAAGTGCACATTAAAGAGACTATTAGGAGCCCCCCCCCCCCCAAGAGGGATCAAGGCAGAATTAACCGACTCTCATTTCATCATTCCTCCTTACATGAAATAGAAATAGATCTGTCCAGTCTGGATTGGTGGTGACAACAGGGCGGGCAACTTTTGTGTGTGTGTGTGTGTGTGTGTGCCTTTCATCCAATCACGGCCCAGCAGGAGAAGAGACAGAAAAATGGATGACTCTTTTGATGGTTAATCCTATCAGGGATGAAGTCGTCGCCGTCTTCTCCTGTAATTAGTCCGTCCGGCTGAAATTCCTTTTGGTGGCTTTAAAAATACCGGCATGCACCGGAGCCCGACTGAATTAGCGTCACGGTAATTGAATCAGATCCATTCACTCCGGAATATTCAAGAGCAATTGACTTTTAACACCACGCTGGTATTAACCTGGATATATACATGTGTGATTAAACCTTGGGTCTCAATTCTAAAAGAACAGTAAAATAGTAAAATTCCTGGACGGTCTTTGATTAAACTTGACCCCTCGATTCTAAAACAACAGTAAGATAGTGGAACTCCTGGATGGTCTACGCGTCGATAGTCCGCAGACCCGTCAGCGATCCTGTTCTGTCTCCCTGTAATGTTGTCACAGTATCGATGTCATGTCTAGGAAATGATGTCGAGAAGTACCCTTGCAACATTTTGAATAAAAGGGTCATGATTATTTGTACGTTGGAAAAAAAAACGACTGGAAAAGTCTTGGATGCCCATGTGTACGTGGGTAAACCTTTCAAAACCCCCTGACTGACAGGTGGAAGAAGGTAAGGAACCCAGATAATTGGCACTGGCTCCCCCCAGGAGTGAGTTTTCTCCCCCACTGCTGTTCTGTTCTCCCTCTACACCAGTGGTGTCCAAACTACAGCCCTGGCCCACGAGATGTTAGGAGTCCAAGAAAGTGCTTTTGAATTCATCTTAAATACCGAAGGGTCCCTGAATGCTACATATTTGCTGCCATCTTGTGGACAATGTGAGTAAATCAGACCTGGGATAGAGGTAATCACCTATAACCTACACATGGTCCACCCGCCAATAACAACATCAGATGGCAACGCTCTGCGAGAGGTCAATGACTTCAAGTGCTTGGGTTCCTGAAAGAACTCCACAGAACAAGACCTTAAGGTCAGGAAGGCACTAGCGTGGAGGGACCTGAACGGTATGTCAAGAGTGTGGTGTGCTCGAATCTCCCCCGACACAAAAAGCTGAGTCTATTCCACAGTCTGTCCTCCTGTATGGCTGCGAAAGCTGGACCCTGACACCCACCCTGCAGAAGTCCCTAGATGGGTGCTACACCAGAACGATACGAGCTGTTCTGAATGTGGACCAGACCATCCACATCACCAGCAAGGACCTGTAAGGGCAACTGCCGAGGCTCAGCAAGAAGGTAACAGCTAGGAGGATGAGGCTGGCCGGCAACTGCCACAGACACCAGCAGGCTGCTCCAAAGGGAACCAACCCACGGGCATCGATGGCGAGGACGTCCCGCGCTAACGTACGTTGACATCCTGAAGAAAGATGCGGGAGCTAAAAGCTCTACGGAGCTGGCTGGGTGTATGGAGAACTGGAATGACTCCGATGGAAGCTCGTCTGAGGACGACTGAGAGAGAGGGATCAGTGACCCTTGACTGACAGGTAGAAGAAGGTAAGGAACCCAGATAATTGGCACTGGTTCCCCCCCAGGAGTGAGTTTTCTCCCCCACTGCTGTTCTGTTCTCCCTCTACACCATTGGTGTCCAAACTACAGCCCTGGCCCGCAAGATGTTAGGAGTCCAAGAAAGTGCTTTTAAATTCATCTTAAATACCACAGGGTCCCTGAATGCTACATATTTGCTGCCATCTTGTGGACAATGTGAGTAAATCAGACCTGGGATAGAGGTAATCCCCTATAACCTACACATGGTCCACCCGCCAATAACAACATCAGATGTCAACGCTCTGCGAGAGGTCAATGACTTCAAGTGCTTGGGTTCCTGAAAGAACTCCACAGAACAAGACCTTAAGGTCAGGAAGGCACTAGCGTGGAGGGACCTGAACGGTATGTCAAGAGTGTGGTGCTCGAATCTCCCCCGACACAAAAAGCTGAGTCTATTCCACAGTCTGTCCTCCTGTATGGCTGCGAAAGCTGGACCCTGACACCCACCCCGCAGAAGTCCCTGGACGGGTGCTACACCAGAACGATACGAGCTGTTCTGAATGTGGACCAGAACATCCACATCACCAACAAGGACCTGTACGGGCAACTGCTGAGGCTCAGCAAGAAGGTAACAGCTAGGAGGATGAGGCTGGCCGGCAACTGCCGCAGACACCAGCAGGCTGGTCCAAAGGGAACCAACCCACGGGCATCGATGGCGAGGACGTCCCGCGCTAACGTACGTGGACATCCTGAAGAAAGATGCGGGAGCTCAAAGCTCTACGGAGCTGGCCGGGTTTATGGATAACCGGAATGACTCCGATGGAAGCTCGTCTGAGGACGACTGAGAGAGAGGGATCAGTGACCCTTGACTGACAGGTAGAAGAAGGTAAGGAACCCAGATAATTGGCACTGGCTCCCCCTTAGGAGTGAGTTTTCTCCCCCACTGCTGTTCTGTTCTCCCTCTACACCAGTGGTGTCCAAACTACAGCCCTGGCCCGCAAGATGTTAAGAGTCCAAGAAAGTGCTTTTAAATTCATCTTAAATACCACAGGGTCCCTGAATGCTACATATTTGCTGCCATCTTGTGGACAATGTGAGTAAATCAGACCTGGGATAGAGGTAATTACCTATAACCTACACATGGTCCACCCGCCAATAACAACATCAGATGGCAACGCTCTGCGAGAGGTCAATGACTTCAAGTGCTTGGGTTCCTGAAAGAACTCCACAGAACAAGACCTTAAGGTCAGGAAGGCACTAGCGTGGAGGGACCTGAACGGTATGTCAAGAGTGTGGTGTGCTCGAATCTCCCCCGACACAAAAAGCTGAGTCTATTCCACAGTCTGTCCTCCTGTATGGCTGCGAAAGCTGGACCCTGACACCCACCCTGCAGAAGTCCCTAGATGGGTGCTACACCAGAACGATACGAGCTGTTCTGAATGTGGACCAGACCATCCACATCACCAGCAAGGACCTGTAAGGGCAACTGCCGAGGCTCAGCAAGAAGGTAACAGCTAGGAGGATGAGGCTGGCCGGCAACTGCCACAGACACCAGCAGGCTGCTCCAAAGGGAACCAACCCACGGGCATCGATGGCGAGGACGTCCCGCGCTAACGTACGTTGACATCCTGAAGAAAGATGCGGGAGCTAAAAGCTCTACGGAGCTGGCCGGGTGTATGGAGAACTGGAATGACTCCGATGGAAGCTCGTCTGAGGACGACTGAGAGAGAGGGATCAGTGACCCTTGACTGACAGGTAGAAGAAGGTAAGGAACCCAGATAATTGGCACTGGCTCCCCCCCAGGAGTGAGTTTTCTCCCCCACTGCTGTTCTGTTTTCCCTCTACACCATTGGTGTCCAAACTACAGCCCTGGCCCGCAAGATGTTAGGAGTCCAAGAAAGTGCTTTTAAATTCATCTTAAATACCACAGGGTCCCTGAATGCTACATATTTGCTGCCATCTTGTGGACAATGTGAGTAAATCAGACCTGGGATAGAGGTAATCCCCTATAACCTACACATGGTCCACCCGCCAATAACAACATCAGATGTCAACGCTCTGCGAGAGGTCAATGACTTCAAGTGCTTGGGTTCCTGAAAGAACTCCACAGAACAAGACCTTAAGGTCAGGAAGGCACTAGCGTGGAGGGACCTGAACGGTATGTCAAGAGTGTGGTGCTCGAATCTCCCCCGACACAAAAAGCTGAGTCTATTCCACAGTCTGTCCTCCTGTATGGCTGCGAAAGCTGGACCCTGACACCCACCCCGCAGAAGTCCCTGGACGGGTGCTACACCAGAACGATACGAGCTGTTCTGAATGTGGACCAGAACATCCACATCACCAACAAGGACCTGTACGGGCAACTGCTGAGGCTCAGCAAGAAGGTAACAGCTAGGAGGATGAGGCTGGCCGGCAACTGCCGCAGACACCAGCAGGCTGGTCCAAAGGGAACCAACCCACGGGCATCGATGGCGAGGACGTCCCGCGCTAACGTACGTGGACATCCTGAAGAAAGATGCGGGAGCTCAAAGCTCTACGGAGCTGGCCGGGTTTATGGATAACCGGAATGACTCCGATGGAAGCTCGTCTGAGGACGACTGAGAGAGAGGGATCAGTGACCCTTGACTGACAGGTAGAAGAAGGTAAGGAACCCAGATAATTGGCACTGGCTCCCCCCCCAGGAGTGAGTTTTCTCCCCCACTGCTGTTCTGTTCTCCCTCTACACCATTGGTGTCCAAACTACAGCCCTGGCCCGCGAGATGTTAGGAGTCCAACAAAGTGCTTTTAAATTCATCTTAAATACCACAGGGTCCCTGAATGCTACATATTTGCTGCCATCTTGTGGACAATGTGAGTAAATCAGACCTGGGATAGAGGTAATCACCTATAACCTACACATGGTCCACCCGCCAATAACAACATCAGATGGCAACGCTCTGCGAGAGGTCAATGACTTCAAGTGCTTGGGTTCCTGAAAGAACTCCACAGAACCAGACCTTAAGGTCAGGAAGGCACTAGCCTGGAGAGACCTGAATGGTATGTCAAGAGTGTGGTGTGCTCGAATCTCCCCCGACACAAAAAGCTGAGTCTATTCCACAGTCTGTCCTCCTGTATGGCTGCAAAAGCTGGACCCTGACACCCACCCTGCAGAAGTCCCTAGATGGGTGCTACACCAGAACGATACGAGCTGTTCTGTTCCAGCAAGTACCTGTATGGGCAACTGCCGAGGCTCAGCAAGAAGGTAACAGCTAGGAGGATGAGGCTGGCCGGCAACTGCCACAGACACCAGCAGGCTGGTCCAAAGAGAACCAATCCACGGACATCGATGGCGAGGACGTCCCGCGCTAACGTACGTGGACATCCTGAAGAAAGATGCGGGAGCTGAAAGCTCTACGGAGCTGACCGGGTGTATGGAGAACCGGAATGACTCCGATGGAAGCTCGTCTGAGGACGACTGAGAGAGAGAGAGATCAGTGACCCTTGAAAGTAGCTTACTTATATGACATATTCCAAACAACCTTCCCTAGTCATGGTGCGAAAACAAAAAGCAGCTAACATAAAATGTCAACACACATGGTCACACGTAACACAACCTGCTCACTGAATATTGTAAATATTATGAAAACGTAGAAAAAAAAATTACGCCCATTTAAATCAAGTACAGTGCATGATGGGAAAAATGTAAAATATTCTCCGAACGTATCCATGTGTGTTGCATTTTAGCTGCTTGATATTTCTGATTTATAACAAAACCTTAACGTTGTCACAGAAGTAAACAAGGTAGGAGTCAAACTATCAGATACTCTTAATTTATCAAAATATATTAATTATATATCTATATTAATAATTATATGTAGTCAGCTTCCGGCCCCCCAACCAAATATTTTTAAGCCTATGCGGCCCCCAAGTCGAGACGTGTGGACACCCAATGACTGCACCTCTGGGGATCTTTCTGTGAAGCTCTCAAGAGTTCACAGATGGTCTCATTCAGGACGAGTCTGCCTACAGACGGGAAGTGGAACAGCTGGCTCTTTGGTGCAGTCAGAACCATCTGGAGGTAAACCCTCTCAAGACTGTAGAGATCAATCAATCAATTAATCAAATCATTATAGTCCTGAATCACAAATGCCTACTTGGGCCTTACAAACCCTGATGACATCCTCACATCTAAACCAAAATTAACCCAATGGGAACTATGAGAACCCTTAGGAAGGACCGTAGATGTGGCGACCCCCACCAGGTTCATATCGTGAGAGTCCAGACCATAGGGAGGTCAGCAGAGGGATGTAGACACCGTCGGCAGCGCAGAGACCTCACCAACTGATGCACAGAGGAGTGATCCACCACCTGATAGGCCCTCCACGCAGGAAAGGGGCCGGAGCAGAAAAGAGAAGCGGCAGATCAACTGGTCTGAAGAATAATAAAAATAAGTAATTGAAATTTTATAGCGCTTTTCTATCAACTAGACACTCAAAGCGCTCAGTGAGAAGCCATTATGAATTCACTCCACATTCACACCTGGTGGTGGTAAGCTACCAGGTTCTGTAACAGCTTCTTCCTTCAGGCCGTAAGACTCTTGAACGTATCATAACTATCCCTTCAATTCTCCCAAAATTGGATTAAGTGGTTGGAATATAAAGACAATATAACATAGATCCAAAAACCTGGATGCATATGCAAAAGTGCAATATATTTATCTAATTATTTATACCTGCTACCTCAAAATTGTGTTGTTATTTGTACTGTAAAGTTCACATTTGAATGACAATAACAGGGAGTCTAAGTTCCGGTATGACAGTTTTTCATGGGACACATTGTTGTTGTTTCCGGATGAGGAGATGCTGCTCCGTTATTGACTGAAGTAAAGTCAAAATGTCATGAAAATAGTTGGCGCCATTTTTTGACACTTCTTCCACTCTCGTCCTTGCACGCTACACCGCTAGAACAGAGATGACGGGGAGAAGACGCTGCCGAAGGTGGAGAAGGTAAAAATTTTTGTGGAGAGGCGGAGCCGACGGTCCGACATACAGGCAGGGCACGTTGGAGCCCAGCCCAAGATGGCGGCAAGGAGGCGGCGATGGCGAGCAAGCGGCGAGGCGGGGCGCACCGGGAGCGAAGCCTCAATCAAGGTCAGGTGCGTAGATCACGCATCTGGGGACAATCATGCAATCCTCTCGCACTGGTTAAAAGGGCGGCAGCCGTGTACGTCGGAGAGAGAGGCGGAGAAACAGGAAGAAGCAGGAGTGCAGCTGACGCGGAGCGAGAGAGGAGGAGAGCCGAAGACAGATGACGAGCGAGCGGAAAAGAGGAGCGGGAAAGCGACCTGGACTGAGGTGTTTATTGAAAAATAAACAAAGTCAAACTGCTCGAAGTCATGTCCTTCTTTGGTGGTCCTGAGAACCCGCAAGCCGACGGCTTGAGACGGTCACAATGTTTTAAGACGCGATTTGAAAGTCATTAAAGAGGAAGCTGTCTCGAATCCTTGGCGCACGTCACGGATCATTTTAACTGTCAGACACCAGTGGAAGCGGCACTGAGGAAAAGGGGGAAGTGTCTTGCCCGAGAACGCAAGGGCAGGGACATGGGTGGCTAGAGACGGGGATCGAACCTGGAACCCTCAAGTTGCTTCTATTGAGGTAGCATCTCTAACTGTTAGCATTCCAGATAGAAAACGCTCGAGGACTTTTTTTGGACTCGCAAATAAGCCGAAGTTCTTTGATAAAATCATTTTTAATAATGCAATAAAAATAAAAAACTATTAAAAAACATATATAATCTAATTTATATATGAAAAAATATGTTTTTGTTATTTATACAAAAAAGGTCAGCTAAATGGCTCAAAGTTTCCTTTAACTAACTAGTTTTGTAGTCAAGTTACCAGGCGGAGGCTAAATTTGCACGTGCATAAAAAACATCTCCCTAACGAACGGCTCACGACTGGGAATCGGTTCTCGTTGTTCAATCCAATCCACTTTATTTATATAGCACATTTGAAAAAAAACAATAAAAGTGCTGCACAGAAGTGCTGTCATACCAAATTTTTCGGACCATAAGGCGCATTCAAAACTTGACTGTGCGCCTATAATAACTCGGTGCTCCTAATGTTTGGAAACATTCTGGTTGTGCTTACCGACCTCGAAGTTATTTTATTTGGTACATGGCGTAATGATAAGTGTGACCAGTAGATGGCAGTCACACATAAGAGATACGTGTAGACTGCAATATGACTCATGTAAACAACGCCAACATTTTGAATGTTCCATTGAAAATATAGAACATTACACACAAATCTATCAAAATGTTTTAGTACGACTTTGGTAAGCTATGACGCCGCACCACTTAAAAGATTGTACAGTGCTTCAACATAGGAGTATTATACTATATAATAAAATACATATTGGCGTTTTGTTTTACAATACTATGCAAAACAAACTTTTCTTGCCTGCTGATCTGTATTTGGGATCTGCATGAATCCTGAAAACTTGCGCACTGTAGTCCGTGCCGACGCCGGACTACAGTCTTCTTTTTCTCTATCTTCTTGTTATGGGACAGTCATCCTTCGCTGTTGCCATTTCTAATATAAAATAGTGTAAAGTTCGTACTTATATCTGTCTGTGAACTCGCCATGAAAGTACTAAAACATACCGTTGTAGTGAGTTGACAATATTCACCCAAGGAACTTTAGTTATTAGCGGCCGCCCTTTTAACCAGTGCGAGGAATCAAATGTCGTCAACTGTTGGATGCAACAATTTAGGACCAGACCAGGTGTCAGGTTCAAACACTGTCGACGTCTATTAAACAAGACAAGACGCAAGGAATTAAACAGAGACAAAATTCCATTTGGCTCGATGAGGAGAAACACGTACACCCTTGTGCAGTTTCTCACCACGCTCTAACGAAATATTGTATGCTTCCTCTTTTATTTGGACTTTCCATGATTACATGGCAACACCTGTGTCATGATCTGCTGACCGGATCGTAGTTTATTAAGTTCACTTGTGTTTTCAGCCCCTTTTGAGTTTGAGTCGTAACCTGCTAGCTTCCACGCGAGGCTCTACTGTGACGACCGGGTTGCATCGTGATGTGAGGTTGGTTCTCCCAAAAATGCAGATCGGGCTTCGGACACAGCGTGCAGGTAGGAACAAACGATTTATTTAGACATAAATCAGAAGAGAACAAAGAAAAACGCGCTCATTGCACATAAATCAGACGAGAACAAAGAAAAACGCGCTCATTGCACTTAAGGCAGAAACTAAAGGAGCTAGTGTGGGAGCTAGAAGATAAAAAATAACCTAGCGTGGAAGCTAGCAGGTTAGGAGCAGGAATCAAACGTCGTCAACTGTCGTATACAACAATTTAGGAAGCCAGACCGAGTGAGGCCAGGGCAAGGACTAAATAGCCCCCTGATTAGTGCCCGGGCAACAGGTGCGCGTTCCAAATAACTAACCAGAGGCAGGTGAATGTAATTTGCAGTCATGGCAACTGAGACACACAAACTCAAAATGTGCTGAAAACACAAGTGAGCTTAATAAACTATGATCCGGGCAGCGGATCATAACAAGCTGTTTCTAAGGGAAGGGTGTCATAAACAGCCGCTGCCCTCGGTCACAGAACAGTGCAAAGAAAAGGTGTCCTGCTTCTGCTCCGCTTTTGTAGATCTTGGGTCAAGACACATTTTTTTCTGTGGATTACAATACATCAAAGAAACAGAACCCCTCCTGTCTCCTCCCATCGTACACAGTGGAGTTTTACGAGCTTTGTGCTTGGTAAGATCAAAGACAGCTTTTGTCCTCTCGCCGGGAACTCATGGCAACACAAAGTTTTGTGGTAACTGACGGAGATGGATATCTACATATATCCATATTTAAGAGATCGATATCTACATATATCCATATTTAAGAGTTATTTCTTTCTATAGTCATATTTGAAATAGCTAGTGTTGCATTTGTACTCGTTCTATTTTCTAATCTCATGTCTATGGTACACTGCAAGTTAACCTTGGCTTTAGGAATGTAAGGAGTAGCAATACTCCCTTCTTATCTCATCCTGTGCCCAGCTAAGGAGGACAATAGACATGTGTATTCGTTCTGGTGGGTGGGGGCGAGGGAGATATTGAAGAAGACAGCACTTTCGTAAGGTTTTCAGATCAACTAGGTGACGCGATTTGAATGTGTTGATTTTTAGGTTGGTCCCTCCAAAGCTTTGGAATAAATTGCAAAATACCTATTCTGTTCTGGGTGATCAAACTCAGTTAATGTGTCATCAAAAGAACTTGGGATTGACCAGCAACTTAAATTCCCTTGGAGGAACATCTGGTCCAAGCGCAACAAAACTTAGACACAATTATTCTGACACCGGGGAGACGGTGACGTTCCTGCCCGCGTCCTCCGAGAACACTTGCTGACCCTCTGCCACATGTCTGCCCACCTCCACTGTGCTGCTTTATTAGTGGTGTGTACTCACTCCCAGTGACTCGCACCTTGTCCGCCTCCTTGCTCGTGTTTTGACAGGTGTCGCTGACTCCCGTCTCGCTAATAGGCCGCCAAGCGCCGGTAAATGACAGCCTTCATTCCGTGCCGCCACATTGCTTCTTGATGAGGGGCCACCTCGAAAGGCGTGGTGGCGTTGCTTGGCCGGCGGGAGAATGACAGCGTGGGCCGCATCTCAACTTTAAAGGAAGAGCTGCGGCACGTTGTTTGCAACCGCCGAACCGCCGCCTGTGTCACAACCTGCTCTGTAATTGCTTTGTCGGCACAGAAATGGCTGGATTGGTCCGCGCCTTTAAGATATTTAAATATATTTTGTAAATC
The DNA here is from genome assembly GCF_033978795.1 of Nerophis ophidion. Classification (NCBI taxonomy): domain Eukaryota; kingdom Metazoa; phylum Chordata; class Actinopteri; order Syngnathiformes; family Syngnathidae; genus Nerophis; species Nerophis ophidion. The sequence goes on along the minus strand of NC_084635.1, from coordinate 33,751,605 downwards.
CCGGGAAATAAGCCTCTGCTTTTTTTCCCCTACACTTTGAACCCTGTGGCTGATTTATGGGTGTTGCTCCGTCAACGGCCATAAAGCGATTAGTTGTCTTTTTTAGTTAGGGACCGAATGTCCCTTTGGGACAGAGGACCCTATTGTATTTCTAAGGTTTTATTATTCTTTATTATTACTCCGGCGCCTCTTTGAGCTGTAATTTGACCCCCTTAACATTCTTCAAAACTCACCAAATTTGACACAAACATCAGGACTGGCGAAAAATTGCCATCGTCTCGTCTTAAGACCCACTTTTATTCTTTAGCTTTTAACACTACGTGAGTTGTGTGGTCCTCTGTTGTCCTCTGTGTTTTTTTAATCACTTTGATTTCTATTTTACTGTTTTAATTGATTTTACCCTTTAAAATAGTTTTTAATCATATTTGTTTTTATATTGTTTTTATTGGTTTTATATTTATTTATTTTTTGTTTTTATTCAGTCATTGGTGGAGCATAATATATATATATATATATATATTTTACAATTGTTTTTAACATGGCTGTGCAGCACTTTGGAAACGTTATTGTTGTTTAAATGTGCTATATAAATAAAGTGGATTGGATTGGATTGGATGTAATAAAAAAAAAAAACAACAAGCCCAAAACTAGGAAAAAACAGACAAAACTGCTTGTTACTTCCGTTAGGAATGTCGTAGAGACATGAAACCTCCATGTAGGTCTCACTTAGACCTACATTTCATTCATTGACATCCTTCAGCAAAAATCAACAGGAAGTTAACAATTACCCCTTCAAAACAAAAGTTTTGTAAAAACCCGTCACCTTTTTTCAAACATTATCTCCTCTGAGCGCGTTTGTTGTGTCGGCTTCAAACTACCACAGTAAAGAGATTGAACCCTTCCGATTAAAAGTTGACGAAAGAGTTTGTCTAACTGCTTCGGTTTTGATTTTACTAGCCTTCAAAGAACTTCTGCGCTGATGCTGCCGTCTCAAGATGGCCGCTTAAAAGCAGGAAGCACCAGCGGGGCCAACACAATGCAGAGAAGGTAGGTAATGTGCAGGTAAAGATATGTTGACTGGGTGAAAGAAGGAGGCACCAGTTTGACACCAGGATACAGAGAAGGTAGGTAATGTGCAGGTAAAGATATGTTGACTGGGTGAAAGAAGGAGGCACCAGTTTGACACCAGGATACAGAGAAGGTAGGTAATGTGCAGGTAAAGATATGTTGACTGGGTGAAAGAAGGAGGCACCAGTTTGACACCAGGATACAGAGAAGGTAGGTAATGTGCAGGTAAAGATATGTTGACTGGGTGAAAGAAGGAGGCACCAGTTTGACTCCAGGATACAGACAAGGTAGGTACTGTGCAGGTAAAGATATGTTGTTTGGGTGATAGAAAGAAGCACCAGTGTGACCCCAGGATGCAGGGAAGGTAGGTAATGTGCAGGTAAAGATATGTTGAATGGGTAAAGGCAGGAAACACCAGCAAAAGTCGGTCCCGTCCATCGCTGCTTGCAGCTTTAATTTCATTAGTTTTTTCAATTCTTCTGTAGAAGCATTTAAGTCCCATCTTAAAACTCAGGGGTCACCAACTTTTTTGAAACCAAGAGCTACTTCTTGGGTATTGATTAATGCGAAGGGCTACCAGTTTGATACACACTTAAATAAATTGCCAGAAATAGCCAATTTGCTCAATTTACATTTAACTCTATGTCATTATTAATAATTAATGAAATATCTCTTTGTGGAAACACTGATCATCTTGATGATTTCTCACAATAAATATGTATAGAAAAAAATGGGTATTTCCGTCAGTCATTCCATCGTACATTTTTTTTCCTTCTAGGGAAGGTTTTTTGTAGAGAATAAATGATGATAAAAACACGAAAAAATTTAAAATTAAATTTCAAAATATAGTTTATGTTCAATTTCGACTCTTTAAAATCCAAAATTCAACCCAAAGAAAGAAGAGAAAAACTAGCTAATTCGAATTTCTTAGAAAAAATTTGAAAAATAATTTATGGAACATCATTAGTAATTTTTCCTGATTAAAATTAATTTTTAAATTTTGACGACATGTTTTAAATAGGTTAAAATCCAATCTGCACTTTGTTAGAATATATAACAAATTGGACCAAGTTATATTTCTAACAAAGACAAATCATTATTTCTTCTAGATTTTCCAGAATTTTTTTTTTTTTTAAAGAAATTCAAAAGACTTTGTAACAAGATTTAAATTCGATTCTACAGATTTTTTAGATTTGCCAGAATAATTTTTTTGAATTTTAATCATAATAAGTTTGAATAAATATTTCACAAATATTCTTCGTCGAAAAAAACAGAAGTTAAAATGAAGAATTAAATTAAAATGTATTTATTATTGTTTACAGTAAAAACAATAAATTTACTTGAACATTGATTTAAATTGTCAGGAAAGAAGAGGAAAGAATTTAAAAGGTAAAAAGGTATATGTGTTTAAAAATCCTTAAATCATTTTTAAGGTTGTATTTTTTCTCTAAAATTGTCTTTCTGAAAGTTATAAGAAGCAAAAAAAATAAATAAATGAATTTATTCAAACAAGTGAAGACCAAGTCTTTAAAATATTTTCTTGAATTTTCAAATTTTATCTGAGTTTTGTCTCCCTTAGAATTAAAAATGTTGAAAAAAGCGAGACCAGCTTGCTAGTGAATTAATACAATTTAAAAAATAGAGGCAGCTCACTGGTAAGTGCTGCTATTTGAGCTATTTTTAGAACAAGCCAGCGGGCGACTCATCTGGTCCTTACGGGCGACCTGGTGCCTGCGGACACCGCCTTGGTGACCCCTGCTCTAGCCTTTAAATCGACCCCCTTTTAGACCAGTTGATCTGCCGTTTCTCTTCTGCTTCTAAATGTTACACAGCCGTTATTTCCTCGCACTAAACCTGCAGAAAATAGTTCTTCTTAGGTTTCTACATGTTTACATTTTGCACTTTTTCCTTACACTTTATGAAGCATATCTTAAATATTTTTATTTTTAGGAGCTTATTATTAAGTCTTCAATGTGATTTGACTATTTTTTTTACTTTGTTTCCGTGTTTTCCATGTTTGTGTTGACATTTTCTTTCTGCCTTGATAGCTGAGGGATTATAATCAGAAGAAGGCCAGCTCCTTATTTTCCATAAGTCATAAAAAATGTCAATAAATATCAATACCAACCAACATAATAATTTTTAAACAATTACTGCATAACAAATATTCCTTTCCATAGTTTTAAATAAGACTAAGAGGGCAAATTAATGTTACACAGCCGTTATTTCCCAGCATTAAACCTGCAGGAAATAGTTATTCTCAGTTTTCTACATGTAAACATTTTGCACTATTTCCTTACACTTTATGAAACATTTCTTACATATTCTTATTTTAATATCTTATTAAGTTTTCAATGTGATTTCACCATTTTGTTTACTTTATTTGAGAGACAGTTCCTTTCTGCCTTGATAACTGACAGGATTATAAACAGAAGAAAGTTACATTTGATATAAAAAAGTTTAGATAAAGTTTTCCTTTGCGCCTTATTTTCCATAGGTCTCTTGCTGTCGTGTGGGTTCCCAGGACCATCAAGGAAGGACATCTTGCTTAAAGCAGGTTTGACTTTTGTTTACTTTTCAATAACCCCAGTGTAGGTCGGGACACTTTTCAGCTCCTTCCTCTACTGCGGCGGTTTAGCTCGGTTGGTAGAGCGGCCGTGCCAGCAACTTGAGGGTTGCAGGTTGGATTCCCGCTTCCGCCATCCTAGTCAATGCCGTTGCGTCCTCGGGCAAGACACTTTACCCACCTGCTCCTAGTGCCACCCACACTGGTTTAAATGTTACTTAGATATTGGGTTTCACTATGTAAAGCGCTTTGAGTCACTAGAGAAAAGCGCTATATAAATATCATTCACTTCACTTCACTTCACTGCTCGTTCGCCGGTGGCTTTTCAGCCGCCACCGTCGTCGTCGTTGTCTGCTCTCGTTTGCTTCCGTTCTCTGATTGTTGTTGCGATCTCTCCACCTCCTTCTGCCCCGTTCTCTCCTCCTTCTCCCCTTTTATATAAATAATAAATAAATGATAAATGGGTTGTACTTGTATAGCGCTTTTCTACCTTCAAGGTACTCAAAGCGCTTTGACACTACTTCCACATTTACCCATTCACACACACATTCACACACTGATGGAGGGAGCTGCCATGCCAGGCGCCAACCAGCACCCATCAGGAGCAAGGGTGAAGTGTCTTGCTCAGGACACAACGGACGTGACGAGGTTGGTTCTAGGTGGGATTTGAACCAGTGACCCTCAGGTTGCGCACGGCCACTCTCCCACTGCGCCACGCCGTCCCTGAGAGGAGATATGTTAATTTTCTCCCGATGCGCTAGCCACGCACCTGATCTCGCTTGTAGTGTCGCTCCCGGCACACCCCGTCTCTCCGCTCGGCCGCCATCTTGGGCCGGGCTACAGCGTGTCCTACCCCGCTGCTCGTTCGCCGGCTCCGCCTCTCCACAATAAGTTATTAAATATATCAGTAATTATCGATTACAACAGACATAAAACATTTTTTAATCCATATGCATGTCAAATATTTGAGGTTTTTTAAGATAGAAGACAACCCTTTACTTGCATTGTTAGCTGCCTTGTGCTGGCAGTTTTTTTTACCATTTAGAACCCAGAGAAAAGGTATTGCAAAAAAAATAAAAGCACATATTTCCTTACAAAGAGGTGAAGCAGCTAAAACCCAGCGACAAGGTGAAGTAATGTACATTTCCCTGGAAGCGGAAGAATAAGTCCAAATCTGTGCGGGCATCTGCGGCCAAGCTGACATAACTCATGAAACAAAACACGTTTGTCAATTCGCCGGCTGCGATGTGTTGGTGGTGAGGCATATTGCAAGTCTCTGCACGGAAGCCTAACTGGAGATTTGGAAGAGGAAAAAAAAAGACAAGGTGGTAAAGATGGTAATAGAAGAACAACAGGGAGCCTTGATGGCTTGTGTAATGAGCGATGACCAACAAGACTTCATGAATAAAACAAAGGGGAGCGTACGTGTGTGTGTGTGTGTGTGTGTGTGTGTGTGTGTGTGTGTGTGTGTGTGTGTGTGTGTGTGTGTGAAACACAAAGTTTAACAAAGTGCGCCGCACTGCATCCAGACTCCCAACTATGATGTTTCCATATTGCACAGCTGACAGAAATGATACCTTCATAAATAAAACATGGCGGAGTTATTTGAGAATCTCCCCTCAGTTCATCAATCGCATTTTGCTCAGCAAAAGTTAGAAGGCCTATTTAATTTGCATAAATGTGGAGAGAAACACGACGCAAACACTGAGTTGGTCCTTGAACATGCTTCCTAAATCGAAAGGTTTGTATTGTGAAGCAGAAGTCACTATAAGAAACAATGTAAAGGTGAATAATTGGTTCAAGCCTCGATATATATACATATATATATATATATATTTATATATATATATATATATATATATATATATATATATATAGTATATATGTATGTATGTATACACATATTTATATATATATATATATATATATGTATATATATATATATATATATATATATATATATATATGTATGTACAAATATATATATATATATGTATATATATATATATATATATATATATATATATATATATATACATACATATATACATATACATACATATATACATATACATACATATATACATATACATACATACATATACATATCAATCAATCAATCAATCAATGTTTATTTATATAGCCCCAAATCACAAATGTCTCAAAGGACTGCACAAATCATTACGACTACAACATCCTCGGACGAACCCACAAAAGGGCAAGGAAAACTCACACCCAGTGGGCAGGGAGAATTCACATCCAGTGGGACGCCAGTGACAATGCTGACTATGAGAAACCTTGGAGAGGACCTCAGATGTGGGCAACCCCCCCCCCTCTAGGGGACCGAAAGCAATGGATGTCGAGCGGGTCTAACATGATACTGTGAAAGTTCAATCCATAGTGGCTCCAAGACAGCAGCGAGAGTCCCGTCCACAGGAAACCATCTCAAGCGGATCAGCAGCTTAGAGATGTCCCCAACCGATACAGGCGAGCGGTCCATCCTGGGTCCCGACGAGCGGTCCATCCTGGGTCTCGACTCTGGAGAGTCAGTACTTCATCCATGGTCATCGGACCGGACCCCCTCCACAAGGGAGGGGGGGACATAGGAGAAAGAAAAGAAGCGGCAGATCAACTGGTCTAAAAAGGAGGTCTATTTAAAGGCTAGAGTATACAGATGAGTTTTAAGATGAGACTTAAATGCTTCTACTGAGGTAGCATCTCGAACTGTTACCGGGAGGGCATTCCAGAGTACTGGAGCCCGAACGGAAAACGCTCTATAGCCCGCAGACTTTTTTTGAGCTCTAGGAATCACTAATAAGCCGGAGTCATACATACATACATACATATACACATATACATACATACATACATATACACATATACATACATACATATACAAATTAATCACATGCCTTAAGGCAGGGGTAGGGAACCTATGGCTCTTGAGCCAGATGTGGCTCTTTTGATGACTGCATCTGGCTCTCGGATAAATCTGAAATAACATTGCTTAACCCAATAAGTAATGCCTAATTCCACTTGTAATCAAAGTGTTAAAAATAACGTTCAAAATATTAAACATGCTCATGCATTTGAATCCATCCATCCTTTTTCTACCGCACTTTATTTATTATTATTTTTTTTAGGGCTTGCCCTCCTAGGGGTTCTTCAGACCACTGTTTCAGGGTTGCGATATTTTTTTTATTTTTCAATAAGTCTCTCAGTTGCTTTCTTTTTCTCTTTCGTTCTCGCTCGCACTCTGGCTCCAGCTCCAGCCCTGTCTCTCCTCCTGGATGCTGCTTATAACAGAGCGACAGGTGATTAGATAACGAGGCCCAAGTGGGTTGTCTACGCACCTGTCACTGATTTCGAGGCCGGTCCTGGCACAACCCGCTTCGCTGCAGGCCTGCAGGCCACGGCCCCTTCCAAAGTTAGCTTCAGAATATCAATGTTATTACAAAGAATAAGAGACCTATTATACTCTAGTAATGTTGGTCCTACTTAAAAATGCACGTGTTTAGGTGTGTTCAGTGTTGAAAAAAAAATCATATGGCTCTTACGGAAATACATTTGAAAATATTCGGATTCTTGGCTCTCTAAGCCAAAAAGGTTCCCGACCCCCGCCTTAACGTCTTAATGTAACAAACACACATGTTCCTGTCTTACAGGATTGTGAGCACCCCTTTAAAACAAACCGTTGAATATAATATCACAATCTTTACTTTCTCCTGGAACTTTCATCCACCCCGGACCGGACGGTCCAACGAGGATCGATGAGGTCCTGGACTTATAGATCCAAGGTTAATTCATTGACTGGGGAGTGGCTTCCAGAAGGAGGCTCCTGGATCAGCACCACAGGACTTACTGACTGCACTGTTGCGTCACCGGCAAACAAACATGTTTTTCCTCTAATCAAGAACCGGCCGCTGTTATCCCGCTTTTAGGCGCCGGTCGCTGCAAAGGCAGCTGGGTAATCTACAGCGACGTGGTCTTTATTCAATATCCACCGTGAGTGACATCCCTTCCGAGGGCTGGTGACAACATAAGAGCCGGGCTGCCAGTAACACTCCTAATTCCTCAGGAAACAAAATACAATAAACAAGATTCTGCGGCGCCCTTCCCAACGTCCGCTGTCCAACACCCGGCGGGGATAAGCCGCCTCTCATAACAAACACACCAAGGCCATTAGCCCCCCCCGATTATTACATCCCTTAATTACAATGCTCATTATTTACACTCACTTCAAAGGCGTCGTCCGAAGGCAAAGATGATAATTAGATCGTCTCATCTCTCTTCTTCCAAATCAACATTTCAGAACCGTTTGTTTTTTCTTCCATAACTGGGAAAACCACAGACGACACGGCAGTTGCGGGCCTCCTTCCTGACGAAGACCACATGGACTACAGCAGGGGTCACCAACGCGGACCAGATGAGTCGCCCGCTGGCCTGTTCTAAAAATAGCTCAAATAGCAGCACTTACCAGTGAGCTGTCTCTATTTTTTACATTTTATTTATTTACTAGCAAGCTGGTCCTGCTTTGCTGGACATTTTTAATTCTAAGAGAGACAAAACTCAAATAGAATTTGAAAATCCAAGGAAATATTTTGAAGACTTGGTCTTCACTTGTTTACTGGCTCACCTGCACTGGCTTCCTGTGCACTTAAGATGTGACTTTAAGGTTTTACTACTTACGTATAAAATACTACACGGTCTAGCTCCATCCTATCTTGCCGATTGTATTGTACCATATGTCCCGGCAAGAAATCTGCGTTCAAAGGACTCCGGCTTATTAGTGATTCCCAAAGCCCAAAAAAAGTCTGCGGGCTATAGAGCGTTTTCCGTTCGGGCTCCAGTACTCTGGAATGCCCTCCCGGTAACAGTTCGAGATGCTACCTCAGTAGAAGCATTTAAGTCTCACCTTAAAACTCATTTGTATACTCTAGCCTTTAAATAGACTCCCTTTTTAGACCAGTTGATCTGCCGTTTCTTTTCTTTTTCTTCTATGTCCCACTCTCCCTTGTGGAGGGGGTCCGGTCCGATCCGGTGGCCATGTACTGCTTGCCTGTGTATCGGCTGGGGACATCTCTGCGCTGCTGATCCGCCTCCGCTTGTGATGGTTTCCTGCTGGCTCCGCTGTGAACAGGACTCTCGCTGCTGTGTTGGATCCGCTTTGGACTGGACTCTCGCGACTGTGTTGGATCCATTATGGATTGAACTTTCACAGTATCATGTTAGACCCGCTCGACATCCATTGCTTTCCTCCTCTCCAAGGTTCTCATAGTCATCATTGTCACCGACGTCCCACTGGGTGTGAGTTTTCCTTGCCCTTATGTGGGCCTACCGAGGATGTCGTGGTGGTTTGTGCAGCCCTTTGAGACACTAGTGATTTAGGGCTATATAAGTAAACATTGATTGATTGATTTATTTTTTTACTTTGCTTCTTATAAATTTCAGAAAGACAATTTTAGATAAAAATACAACCTTAAAAATGATTTTAGGATTTTTAAACACATATACCTTTTTACCTTTTAAATTCCTTCCTCTTCTTTCCTGACAATTTAAATCAATGTTCAGGTAAATGTATCGTTTTTATTTAAAGAATAATAAATACAATTTAATTTAATTCTTCAGTTTAGCTTCTGTTTTTTCGACGAAGAATATTTGTGAAAATTTTGTCAAACTTATTATGACAAAAATTCAAAACAATTATTTAAATCTTATTTTTTATCTTTTAAATTTCTTTTAAAATTTTTGTTCTGGAAAATCTAGAAGAAATAATGATTTGTCTTAGTTAGAAATATAGTTCGGTCCAATTTGTTATATATTCTAACAAAGTGCAGATTGTATTTTAACCTAATTAATACATGTCACCTTAAACATGATTTTAGGGTTTTTAAACACATATACCTTTTTATCTTTTAAATTCCTTCCTCTTCTTTCCTGACAATTAAAATCAACGTTCAAGTAAATTTCTTTTTTTTTATTGTAAAGAATAATCAATGCATTTTAATTTAATTCTTCAGTTTAGCTTCTGTTTTTACGACGAAGAATATTTGTGAAATATTTCTTCAAAGTTATTATGATTAAAATTCATAACAATTATTCCGGCAGATCTAGAAAATCTGTAGAATCAAATGTAAATCTTATTTCAAAGTCTTTTAAATTTCTTTTAACATTTTTGTTTGAAAAATCTAGAAGAAATAATGATTTGTGTTTGTTAGAAATATAACTTGGTCCAATTTGTTATATATTCTAACAAAGTGCAGATTAGATTTTAACCTATTTAAAACAAAATTCTAAAACTAATCTTAAAAAGGAAAAATTACTGATGATGTTCCATAAATGATTTTTCAAATTTTTTCAAAAAGATTCGAATTAGCTAGTTTTTCTCTTATTTTTTTCGGTTGAATTTTGAATTTTAAAGTGTTGAAATTGAAGATAAAATATGTTTTAAAATTTATTTTTAATTTTTTTTTTGTGTTTTCTCCTCTTTTAAACCGTTCAATTAAGTGTTTTTTTTTCATCATTTATTTTCTACAAAAAAATCTTCCGTAAAAGGAAAAAAAATATACGACGGAATGACAGACAGAAATACCCATTTTTTTAAATATTTTTTTATATTGATCTTTTTCTATGTCTATTTATTGTGAGAAATCATTAAGATGATCAGTGTTTCCACAAAGATAAACGTCATTAATTATTAATAATAACATAGAGTTAAAGGTAAATTGAGCAAATTGGCTATTTCTGGCAATTTATTGAAGTGTGTTACAGTTACAATCTCCCACCATGCTCCTCTATTTATTTGGGAGGTCCCTAGTTACATCACTGAGGCCGCCTCTAAAAGGAGTGGCCACACATTTCATGCTGAACAGCTTCCGGTACGCACAATGTGCTGCGACCTTGTGATTGCCTTGTCTCTGCTTCGCCTGCTTGCTGTCATCTTATCTTTGTTGAGGTCCTTGAATTCCTTGGCTGTTAACGGGCTAAAGCAAAGATAACATCTACGGAGGAGGCCACCCCTCAGACAAAAAGTTGTTGTCCTTGCACAGATAGAAACAGTGCAGCTTGAGCACAATAGCTAATAACTATAGCAACAGATTTTAAGAATATAACACAAATCCATAAACCTGGATGCATATGCAAAAGTGCAATATATTTATCTGTACAGTAATCTATTCATTTATATCTGCACAGTATTGCTCTTTTATCCTGGACTACAACCAGTTAATGCAACAACATTCCGTTCTTATCTGCACTGTAAAGTTCACATTTGAATGATAATGAAAGGAAGTTTAAGTCTAAATTCTAATTTTTTACTGCAACATTTAAAAATGAGCTGATTATAATAACCGCTGTCCAGTTGTTGTATCTTGTTTTGTTATTATCATACTATCATTTGCAAGTATACTATTAACAGTTTATAGTATAGAGTTTAGTGATTTTTCGTTTTTTTTGTTGCACCCTAAAAAGGGTTAATACTGTAAGTATTGTACTTATAACGCACCAGCTGCTCAATTGGAATATCTTAGGTGTAGTTCTCAAACAAGTTTGAAGGCGCTGATTAAAATTAAAACATTACAGTTGCTAATGTTTATAGTAAATAAGAAATTTTGTCCTTGCACAGATAGAAACAGTGTAGCTTGAGCACAATAGCTAATAACTATAGCAATAGACTTTAAGAATGCTTAATTGGAATATCTTAGGTGTAGTTCTCAAACAAGTTTGAGGGCGCTGATTAAAATTAAAACATTACAGTTGCTAATTCTTATAGTTAATACAAAGTTTTGTCCTTGCACAGATAGAAACAGTGCAGCTTGAGCACAATAGCTAATAACTATAGCAACAGACTTTAAGAATGTAACATACATCCAAAAACCTGGATGCATATGCAAAAGTGCAATGTATTTATCAGTACAGTAATCTATATATTTATATTTGTACCTTATTGCTTTTTTATCCTGCACTACAACGAGTAAATGCAACAAAATTTTCTTCTAATCTGCACTGTAAAGTTTACATTTGAATGACAATGAAAGGAATTTTAAGTCTAAAATCTAAATTTTTACTGCAACATTTAAACATGAGCTGATTATAATAACCGCTGTCCAGTTGTTGTATCTTGTTTTGTTATTATTACTATTAACATTAACAGTTTGTAGTATACGGTTTAGTGATTTTCCGTTTTTTTGTTGCACCCTAAAAAGTGTTAATACTGTAAGTACTGTACTTATTACGCACCAGCTGTTTAATTGGAATATCTTAGGTGTAGTTCTCAAACAAGTTTGAAGCCACTGATTAAAATTAAAACATTACAGTTGCTAATGCTTATAGTAAATAAGAAGTTTTGTCCTTGCACAGATAGAAACAGTGCAGCTTGAGCACAATAGCTAATAACTATAGCAATAGACTTTAAGAATGCTTAATTGGAATATCTTAGGTGTAGTTCTCAAACAAGTTTGAGGGCGCTGATTAAAATTAAAACATTACAGTTGCCAATTCTCATAGTAAATACAAAGTTTTGTCCTTGCACAGATAGAAACAGTGCAGCTTGAGCACAATAGCTAATAACTATAGCAACAGACTTTAAGAATGTAACATACATCCATAAACCTGGATGCATATGCAAAAGTGCAATTTATTTATCAGTACAGTAATCTATATATTTATATCTGTACCTTATTTCTTTTTTATCCTGCACTACAACGAGTAAATGCAACAACATTTTGTTCTAATCTGCACTGTAAAGTTTACATTTGAATGACAATGAAAGGAAGTTTAAGTCTAAAATCGAAATTTTTACTGCAACATTTAAAAATGAGCTGATTATAATAACTGCAGTCCAGTTGTTGTATCATGTTTTGTTATTATCATACTATCATTTGCAAGTATACTATTAACAGTTTATAATATACAGTTTAGTGATTTTCCGTTTTTTTGTTGCACCCTAAAAAGGGTTAATACTGTAAGTACTGTACTTATAACGTGCCAGCTGCTTAATTTGAATATATTAGTTGTAGTTTTCAAACAAGTTTAAAGGCGCTGATTAAAATTAGAACATTACCGTTTGCTAATGCTTATAGTAAATAAGAAGTTTTGTCCTTGCACAGATAGAAACAGCGCAGCTTGAGCACAATAGTTAATAACTATAGCAACAGACTTTAAGAATGTAACATACATCCATAAACATGGATGCATATGCAGAAGTGCAATATATTTATCTGGACAGTAATCTATTTATTTATATCTGCACATTATTGCTCTTTTATCTTTTAATGCAACAAAATTCCGTTCTTATCTGCAGTGTAAAGTTCACATTTAAATGACAGTAAAAGGAAGCGTAAAATGTGATGTTTTGAAGACAACAAAGGGGGTTCATGATGCCTCCTCTGCACGGAGGCTCCTCTCCTGGCATCAACAGATGGCACTGTTTGCCCGTCCCAGCGTCCAGTTGGCCGCCTCCCCCTCCCTCGTCCTCGTCCTCTTTGTCCCTCTCATCCCTTCCTTCCCATTGACTTAAGCCCAGCCGGGGCCAGCGGAGAATCATTAAGTGTAACTGCTACCTGAGATTAGCGAGAGGCGCTCAAATGAAGTGTCACTAATGTGCGGATTAGCGGGCCGACGCCACCTGAAGTCGCCCGTGATACGCGGCCGACACGGGGGTGCGGGGCCAGACGACACGTGCCGCGCCTTATCTCCCGCGCAGATAACTGCGGAGTGCTGCGGAGGCATTTCCCCCCCCGCGTCAGGACGTTAATTTGTGCCATCGCCGCGAATGTTTATGACTTGTTGGCGGCGACGCGATTACGTTTTTCAGCCCGGAGTCATTAAGGGGATTACAGTCGGGAAATTATGGGACGTGGCGACTAATCCAGTTTACCTGCGACGGAGCATCCGCCGTGACTTTCCCTGACAGCCGCCTCATGGAGATGGAGTGTGTGCCGCTGAAGGACAACAAAGGATTGTCTGAGCTTAAGAAGACAAGAACAATGTTGTTTTACTCGTCTTATAGATAAGCCCCACCCACTACATTTCTAATGAAAATGTATTTATCCCGACATTAGCCGCGGATTCATACGTGGTGAAATGACTCATTTACACAGAAATATTTAGTCAGTATTATTGTTTCCAAACAGTGTCGGTAACACGGCAGTAAAATGGCTGATCAAACAAAACAGAAGTCATGGTCAGGGACTCTCCAGTCACATAAACAGACTCAGTAATTACACAGTGACGTTTTGGTGGATTTACTGAGGAATTTGTACGAACAGAAAGCCATTAGTAATACTAACAAAGACACCTCTATTTATATCTGCACCTTATTTTGTATATGCAACATTCTGCACCTTATTTTGTACATACAACATTCTGCACCTTATTTTGTACATATAACATTCTGCACCTTATTTTTTTATAGAACAGTTTGCACCTTATTTTGTATATGCAACATTCTGCACTTTATTTGTATTTGCAAACATTCAGCACCTTATTTTGTGCATGCAACATTCTGCACTTTATTTTATATTTACAACGTTCTGCACCTTATTTTGTACATGCAACATTCCGACCCTTATTTTTTATATGCAACATTCTACACCTTATTTTGTACATGCAACATTTTGCACCTTATTTTGTACATGCAACATTTTGCACCTTATTTTGTACATGCAACATTTTGCACCTTATTTTGTGCATGCAACATTCTGCACTTTATTTTATATTTACAACGTTCTGCACCTTATTTTGTACATGCAACATTCGGACCCTTATTTTTTATATGCAACATTCTACACCTTATTTTGTACATGCAACATTTTGCACCTTAGTTTGCATGTACAACAGTCTGCACCTTATTTTGTAAATGCAAACGTTCTGCACCTTATTGTGTAAATGCAAGCATTCTGCACCTTATTTTATACATGCAAACGTTCTGCACCTTATTTTGTATATGGAAGCATTCTGCACCTTATTTTTTACATACAACATTCTGCACCTTATTTTTTACATACAACATTCTGCACCTTATTTTTTACATACAACATTCTGCACCTTATTTCTTTAAATGCAACATTCTGCACTTTATTTTTTATATACAACATTCTGCACCTTATTTCTTCAAATGCAACATTCTGCACTTTATTTTTTATATGCAACATTCTGCACCTTATTTTGTACATATAACATTCTGCACCTTATTTTGTACATATAACATTCTGCACCTTATTTCTTCAAATGCAACATTCTGCACTTTATTTTTTATATGCAACATTCTGCACCTTATTTTGTACATATAACATTCTGCACCTTATTTTTTTATAGAACAGTTTGCACCTTATTTTGTATATGCAACATTCTGCACCTTATTTTTTTATAGAACAGTTTGCACCTTATTTTGTATATGCAACATTCTGCACCTTATTTTTTTATAGAACAGTTTGCACCTTATTTTTTATATGCAACATTCTGCACCTTATTTTTTACATACAACATTCTGCACCTTATTTTTTACATACAACATTCTGCACCTTATTTTTTACATACAACATTCTGCACCTTATTTCTTCAAATGCAACATTCTGCACTTTATTTTTTATATGCAACATTCTGCACCTTATTTTGTACATATAACATTCTGCACCTTATTTCTTCAAATGCAACATTCTGCACTTTATTTTTTATATGCAACATTCTGCACCTTATTTTGTACATATAACATTCTGCACCTTATTTTTTTATAGAACAGTTTGCACCTTATTTTGTATATGCAACATTCTGCACTTTATTTGTATTTGCAAACATTCAGCACCTTATTTTGTGTATGCAACATTCTGCACTTTATTTTATATTTACAACGTTCTGCACCTTATTTTGTACATGCAACATTCTGACCCTTATTTTTTATATGCAACATTCTACACCTTATTTTGTACATGCAACATTTTGCACCTTAGTTTGCATGTACAGCATTCTGCACCTTAGTTTTTTCATACAACAGTCTGCACCTTATTTTGTAAATGCAAACGTTCTGCACCTTATTGTGTAAATGCAAGCATTCTGCACCTTATTTTATACATGCAAACGTTCTGCACCTTATTTTGTATATGGAAGCATTCTGCACCTTATTTTTTACATACAACATTCTGCACCTTATTTTTTACATACAACATTCTGCACCTTATTTCTTTAAATGCAACATTCTGCACCTTATTTTTTACATACAACATTCTGCACCTTATTTCTTTAAATGCAACATTCTGCACTTTATTTTTTATATACAACATTCTGCACCTTATTTCTTTAAATGCAACATTCTGCACTTTATTTTTTATATGCAACATTCTGCACCTTATTTTGTACATGCAACATTCTGCACCTTACTTTGTATATGCAACATTCTGCACCTTATTTTGTACATGCAAACATTCTGCACCTTATTTTTATATACAAAATTCTGCACCTTATTTTGTGTATGCAACATTCTGCACCTTATTTTGTACACGCAAACATTCTGCACCTTATTTTTATATACAAAATTCTGCACTTTATTTTGTGTATGCAACATTCTGAACCGTATTTTTTATACACAACATTCTGCAACTTATTTTGTTTATGCAACATTCTGAACCGTATTTTTTATACACAACATTCTGCACCTTATTTTGTTAATACAACATTCTGCAACTTATTTTGTATATGCAACATCCATCCATCCATTTCCTACCGCTTATTCCTTTTGGGACGCGGGAGGCGCTGGTTCCTATCTCATCTACAATCGGGCGTAGAACAAAACAAAAATATATGCAACATTCTGCATTTTTTTTTGTTCATGCAACATTCTGCACCTTATTTTCTATATACAATCTTCTGGCAAAATGATGGCAAAGTTCTGTAGGATTCGTCCTCCTCCAAAATGTTGTTAGTGTAGCAAAGAAGATGGCGGACTGAGGTCAGTAAATGATGTATAAGAACATCGGCGTGGTTTGAATTTCAACTTTGGTTCTGCACCTCCAAAACACACGAGGACCTCTTCTTTCCGTGGTCCAACATTGTTACCTAGAATACATCTGACTTGAATTGCCTCAGGGCGAAGTATTTTTTTAATTTTCTCTTTGGTGCAATATCATGAGAGTGTGGCATTTTAAACACACCTGTCGCTTTCAGCAGGACTACGAAGCTGCAAACTCACAGGACTTTGTTAGCACTTTGAGCAGGAATGAAGCACTGAGGGACACATTTAAACTTGCAGGTTGGAAACATGACAAACATGTATTGCTGCTTTATTATTCAAAATATTTCTTGGCAGAGGGTTGCTTTAAAGCTGTATTTTATAACCATAGGGCCGCGGCCGCCCCTTGTTGGGCCGCTAGTGCCCCTTAGAGGGCCGCAAAAATATATGTTAAAAAATAAATAGATAAATAATGTATATATATATACATATATATATATACAAACCCCGTTTCTATATGAGTCTCGAAATTGTGTTAGATGTAAATATAAATAGAATACAATGATTTGCAAATCCTTTTCAACCCATATTCAGTTGAATGCACTACAAAGACAACATATTTGGTGTTCAAACTCATAAACGTATTTTAAATTTTTTGCAAATAATAATTAACTTCGAATTACATGGTTAGAAACCTGTGCCAAAGTAGTTGGGAAAGGGCATGTTCACCACTGTGTTACATCCCCTTTTCTTTTAACAACAATCAATAAACGTTTGGGAACTGAGGAAACTAATTGTTGAAGCTTTGAAAGTGGAATTCTTTCCCATTCTTGTTTTATGTAAAGCTTCAGTCGTTCAACAGTCCGGGGTCTCCGCTGTCGTATTTTACGCTTCATAATGAGCCACACATATTCCGATGAGAGACAAGTCTGGACTGCAGGCGGGCCAGGAAAGTACCCGCAGTCTTTTTTTACGAAGCCACGCTGTTGTAACACGTGCTGAATCTGGCTTGGCATTGTCTTGCTGAAATAAGCAGGGGCGTCCATTAAAAAGACGCCGCTTAGATGGCAGGATATGTTGTTCCAAAACCTGTATGTACCTTTCAGCATTAATGGTGCCTTCACAGATGTGTAAGTTACCCATGCCTTGGGCACTAATGCACCCCCATACCATCAACTTTGCGTCGATAACAGTCTGGATGGTTCGCTTCCCCTTTGGTCCGAATAACACGATGTTGAATATTTCCAAAAACAATTTGAAATGTGGACTTATCAGACCACAGAACACTTTTCCACTTTGCATCAGTCCATCTTAGATGATCTCGGGCCCAGAGAAGCTGGCGGCGTTTCTGGATGTTGTTGATAAATGTCTTTGGCTTTACATAGTAGAGCTTTAACTTGCACTTACAGATGTAGCGACCAACTGTATTTAGTGAGAGTGGTTTTCTGAAGTGTTCCTGAGCCCATGTGGTGATATCCTTTCGAGATTGATGTCGGTTTTTTATACAGTACCATATGAGGGATCGAAGGTCACCGTCATTCAATGCTGGTTTCCGGCCATGCCGCTTACGTGGAGTGATTTCTCCAGATTCTTTGAACCTTTTGATGATATTATGGAGCGTAGATGTTGAAATCCCTAAATTTCTTGCAATTGCACTTTGAAAAAGGTTGTTCTTAAACTGTTGGACTATTTGCTCACGCAGTTGTGGACAAAGGGGTGTACCTCGCCCCAGCCTTTCTTGTGAAAGACGGAGCATTTTTTGGGAAGCTGTTTTTATACCCAATCATGGCACCCACCTGTTCCCAATTAGCCTGCACACCTGTGGGATGTTCCAAATAAGTGTTTGATGAGCATTCCTCAAATGTATCAGTAGTTTTTGCCACCTTTCCTAAAGTTAATGATTATTTGCAAAATGTTTATCAGTTTGAACATCAAATATGTTGTCTTTGTAGCATATTCAACTGAATATGGGTTGAAAATGATTTGCAAATCATTGTATTCTGTTTATATTTACATCGAACACAATTTCCCAACTCATATGGAAACGGGGTTTTTAAATGACTGTTCTCACTATTGTCCAGGAATTTAGATGCTTATTTATTCCTTGTAGGTTTTTCACCAGCAACAATGTCAGCGATGGCGTAAAAAAAAAAAAGCGATCATTAAAGAAAACGTGTCGGGGTTGGTAGGATAATTGCACGCCGCATCGGCTGGCGAGAGCGCGGAAGAGCGCTCGGGACTCGGAGTTCTTCAAAAGCCGAGCCGACGCAATGTTTTATTTGCGAAAGAGAATAAAAGAGAATGTTTGACGACTCCCACAACACGCCAGTGAGTCTTAGGACGCCAGGCTACACATAACAGCCCGGTGTTGACAACTCTGCACCAGAAACATTCCCTCATCAACAACAACAACAATAGTTTGCATAGAAACATACATACTGTACATACTTACTGTACATCATCTCATTATTGCTGCAGAAGAAGAAAAGGAGAGAGGAGGAAAAGTGGCCACTGACTACTAATGGCCTTTTTCTCCCAGAGACTTGAAAGTGAGAGCTCATTGACTGCTTTTGTGTGTTTGTGGAAGGAAAACCATCGATGGGCTCGTACGCAAAACCCACTTTTCTTGCCTGCGTTCTGAAAATTACTTTGAAAAAGTTACTTTACCAAATAAGTATTGAATTACTAAGGGAATTAAAGCTGCGAGCTGGTGTTTCCTGTCTTTACCCGTTCAACATATCTTTACCTGCACTTTACCTACCTTCCCTGCATCCTGGGGTCACACTGGTGCTTCTTTCTTTCACCCATACATGCTGGTGCTTCCTGCCATCACCCAGTCAACATATCTTTACGTGCACATTACCTACCTTCTCTGCATCCTGGAGTCAAACTGGTGCCTCCTTCTTTCACCCAGTCAACATATCTTTACCTGCACTTTACCTACCTTCTCTGCATCCTGGAGTCAATATGGTGCCTCCTTCTTTCACCCAGTCAACATATCTTTACCTGCACGTTACCCACCTTCCCTGCATCCTGGGGTCACACTGCTGCTTCTTTCTTTCACCCATACATGCTGATGCTTCCTGCCATCACCCAGACAACATATCTTTACCTGCACATTACCTACCTTCCCTGAATCCTGGGGTCACACTGGTGCTTCTTTCTGTCACCCATACATGCTGATGCTTCCTGCCATCACCCAGACAACATATCTTTACCTGCACATTACCTACCTTCTCTGTATCCTGGAGTCAAACTGGTGCCTCCTTCTTTCACCCAGTCAACATATCTTTACCTGCACATTACCTACTTTCTCTGTATCCTGGAGTTAAAATGGTGCCTCCTTCTTTCACCCAGTCAACATATCTTTACCTGCACATTACCTACCTTCTCTGTATCTTGGAGTCAATATGGTGCCTCCTTCTTTCACCCAGTCAACATATCTTTACCTGCACTTTACCTACATTCTCTGTATCCTGGAGTCAAACTGTTTCCTCCTTCTTTCACCAAGTCAACATATCTTTACCTGCACATTACCTACCTTCTCTGTATCCTGGAGTCAATATGGTGCCTCCTTCTTTCACCCAGTCAACATATATTTACCTGGACATTACCTACCTTCTCTGTATCCTGGTGTCAAACTGGTGCCTCCTTCTTTCACCCAGTCAACATATATTTACCTGCACATTACCTACCTTCTCTGTGTCCTGGTGTCAAACTGGTGCTTCCTTCTTTCACCCAGTCAACATATCTTTACCTGCACATTACCTACCTTCTCTGTATCCTGGAGTCAAAACGGTACCTCCTTCTTTCACCAAGTCAACATATCTTTACCTGCACATTACCTACCTTCCCTGCATCCTGGGGTCACACTGGTGCTTCTTTCTTTCACCCATACACACTGGTGCTTCCTATCATCACCCAGTCAACATATATTTACCTGCACTTTACCCACCTTCTCTGTATCCTGGAGTCAAACTGGTGCCTCCTTCTTTCACCCAGTCAACATATCTTTACCTGCACATTACCTACCTTCCCTGCATCCTGGGGTCACACTGGTGCTTCTTTCTTTCACCCACACATGCTGGTGCTTCCTGCCATCACCCAGTCAACATATTTTTTCCTGCACTTTACCTACCTTCTCTGTATCTTGGAGTCAAACTGGTGCCTCCTTTTTTCACCCAGTCAACATATCTTTACCTGCACTTTACCTACCTTCTCTGTATCTTGGAGTCAAACTGGTGCCTCCTTCTTTCACCCAGTCAACATATCTTTACCTGCACGTTACCCACCTTCCCTGCATCCTGGGGTCACACTGCTGCTTCTTTCTTTCACCCATACATGCTGATGCTTCCTGCCATCACCCAGACAACATATCTTTACCTGCACTTTACCTACCTTCCCTGAATCCTGGGGTCACACTGGTGCTTCTTTCTGTCACCCATACATGCTGATGCTTCCTGCCATCACCCAGTCAACATATCTTTACCTGCACATGACCTACCTTCTCTGCATCCTGGAATCAAACTGGTGCCTCCTTCTTTCACCCAGTCAACATATCTTTACCTGCACATTACCTACCTTCCCTGCATCCTGGGGTCACACTGGTGCTTCTTTCTGTCACCCATACATGCTGATGCTTCCTGCCATCACCCAGACAACATATCTTTACCTGCACATTACCTACCTTCTCTGTATCCTGGAGTCAAACTGGTGCCTCCTTCTTTCACCCAGTCAACATATCTTTACCTGCACTTTACCTACCTTCTCTGCATCCTGGAGTCAAAATGGTGCCTCCTTCTTTCACCCAGTCAACATATCTTTACCTGCACATTACCTACCTTCTCTGTATCCTGGAGTCAAAATGGTACCTCCTTCTTTCACCAAGTCAACATATCTTTACCTGCACATTACCTACCTTCCCTGCATCCTGGGGTCACACTGGTGCTTCTTTCTTTCACCCATACACACTGGTGCTTCCTATCATCACCCAGTCAACATATATTTACCTGCACATTACCCACCTTCTCTGTATCCTGGAGTCAAACTGGTGCCTCCTTCTTTCACCCAGTCAACATATCTTTACCTGCACATTACCTACCTTCCCTGCATCCTGGGGTCACACTGGTGCTTCTTTCTTTCACCCACACATGCTGGTGCTTCCTGCCATCACCCAGTCAACATATTTTTTCCTCCACTTTACCTACCTTCTCTGTATCTTGGAGTCAAACTGGTGCCTCCTTTTTTCACCCAGTCAACATATCTTTACCTGCACTTTACCTTCCTTCTCTGTATCTTGGAGTCAAACTGGTGCCTCCTTCTTTCACCCAGTCAACATATCTTTACCTGCACGTTACCCACCTTCCCTGCATCCTGGGGTCACACTGCTGCTTCTTTCTTTCACCCATACATGCTGATGCTTCCTGCAATCACCCAGACAACATATCTTTACCTGCACATTACCTACCTTCCCTGAATCCTGGGGTCACACTGGTGCTTCTTTCTGTCACCCATACATGCTGATGCTTCCTGCCATCACCCAGTCAACATATCTTTACCTGCACATGACCTACCTTCTCTGCATCCTGGAATCAAACTGGTGCCTCCTTCTTTCACCCAGTCAACATATCTTTACCTGCACATTACCTACCTTCCCTGCATCCTGGGGTCACACTGGTGCTTCTTTCTGTCACCCATACATGCTGATGCTTCCTGCCATCACCCAGACAACATATCTTTACCTGCACATTACCTACCTTCTCTGTATCCTGGAGTCAAACTGGTGCCTCCTTCTTTCACCCAGTCAACATATCTTTACCTGCACTTTACCTACCTTCTCTGCATCCTGGAGTCAAAATGGTGCATCCTTCTTTCACCCAGTCAACATATCTTTACCTGCACATTACCTACCTTCTCTGTATCCTGGAGTCAATATGGTGCCTCCTTATTTCACCCAGTCAACATATATTTACCTGCACTTTACCTACCTTCTCTGTATACTGGAGTCAAAATGGTACCTCCTTCTTTCACCAAGTCAACATATCTTTACCTGCACATTACCTACCTTCTCTGTATCCTGGAGTCAATATGGTGCCTCCTTCTTTCACCCAGTCAACATATATTTACCTGCACATTACCTACCTACTCTGTATCCTGGAGTCAATTTGGTGCCTCCTTCTTTCACCCAGTCAACATATCTTTACCTGCACATTACCTACCTTCTCTGCATCCTGGAGTCAAAATGGTCCCTCCTTCTTTCACCCAGTCAACATATCTTTACCTGCACATTACCTACCTTCTCTGTATCCTGGAGTCAAAATGGTGCCTCCTTCTTTCACCCAGTCAACATATCTTTATCTGCACAGTACCTACCATCTCTGTATCCTGGAGTCAATATGTTGCCTCCTTATTTCACCCAGTCAACATATATTTACCTGCACATTACCTACCTTCTCTGTATCCTGGAGTCAAAATGGTGCCTCCTTCTTTCACCCAGTCAACATATCTTTACCTGCACATTACCTACCTTCTCTGCATCCTGGAGTCAATATTATGCCTCCTTCTTTCACCCAGTCAACATATCTTTACCTGCACATTACTACCTTCTCTGTATCCTGGAGTCAAAATGGTGCCTCCTTCTTTCACCCAGTCAACATATCTTTACCTGCACATTACCTACCTTCTCTGTATCCTGGAGTCAAATTGGTGCCTCCTTCTTTCACCCGGTCAACATATCTTTACCTGCACATTACCTACCTTCTCTTTATCCTGAAGTCAAACTGGTGCCTCCTTCTTTCACCCAGTCAACATATCTTTACCTGCACATTACTACCTTCTCTGTATCCCGGAGTCAAAATGTTGCCTCCTTCTTTCACCCAGTCAACATATCTTTACCTGCACATTACTACCTTCTCTGTATCCTGGAGTCAAAATGTTGCCTCCTTCTTTCACCCAGTCAACATATCTTTACCTGCAAATTACCTACCTTGTCTGTATCCTGGAGTCAATATGGTGCCTCCTTCTTTCACCCAGTCAACATATCTTTACCTGCACATTACTACCTTCTCTGTATCCTGGAGTCAAAATGGTGCCTCCTTCTTTCACCCAGTCAACATATCTTTACCTGCACGTTACCTACCTTCTCTGTATCCTGGAGTCAAACTGGTGCCTCCTTCTTTCACCCGGTCAACATATCTTTACCTGCACATTACCTACCTTCTCTGCATCCTGGAGTCAAAATGGTGCCTCCTTCTTTCACCCAGTCAACATATCTTTACCTGCACATTACCTACCTTCTCTGCATCCTGGAGTCAAAATGGTGCCTCCTTCTTTCACCCAGTCAACATATCTTTACCTGCAGATTACCTACCTTCTCTGTATCCTGGAGTCAAACTGATGCCTCCTTCTTTCACTCAGTCAACATATCTTTACCTTCAGATTACCTACCATGTCTGTATCCTGGAGTCAAACTGGTGCCTCTTTCTTTCACCCAGTCAACATATCTTTACCTGCACATTACCTACATTCTCTGTATCCTGGAGTCAAACTGGTGCCTCCTTCTTTCATCCAGTCAACATATCTTTACCTGCACTTTACCTACCTTCTCTGCATCCTGAAGTCAAACTGATGCTTCTGTCTTTGACCCAGTCAACATATCTTTACCTGCACATTACCTACCTTCTCTGTATCCAGTAGTCAAACTGGTGCCTCCTTCTTTCACCCAGTCAAGATATCTTTACCTGCACATTACATACCTTCTCTGTATCCTGGAGTCAAAATGGTGCCTCCTTCTTTCACCCAGTCAACATATCTTTACCTGCACATTACCTACCTTCTCTGCATCCTGGAGTCAGATTGGTGCCTCTGTCTTTCACCCAGTCAACATATCTTTACCTGCACATTACCTACCTTCTCTGCATCCTGAAGTCAAACTGGTGCCTCTGTCTTTCACCCAGTCAACATATCTTTACCTGCACATTACCTACCTTCTCTGTATCCTGGAGTCAAACTGGTGCCTCCTTCTTTCACCCAGTCAACATATCTTTACCTGCACTTTACCTACCTTCTCTTTATCCTTGAGTCAAACTGGTGCCTCCTTCTTTCACCCAGTCAACATATCTTTACCGGCACACAACCTACCTTCTCTGTATCCTGGTGTCAAACTGGTGCCTCCTTCTTTCACCCAGTCAACATATCTTTACCTGCACATTACCTACCTTCTCTGCATTCCTGCATTGTGGTAAATGCTATTCTTGTACTTGATAGCTTCCACGCTATTCCTTTGTTTATTTCCCTAGCTCCTATGCTAGTTCTGTTTGTTTTGTTTGCTATTGCCTTCGTGCAAGTGTTTTGGTTCCTAGTCTGTTTTATAGTGTCATAAATAAACCATAATTCCTACCCTCACGCTGTGTTCCATCTCCGCTGCACCCACGAGAGAACACAAACCTCACCACGATGCCACCCAAGCGTCACACCATCCAAACAATACCCCGTTTGTTGACAAGACGATATAACAGCACATTCAGTCTCTTTATTGAGCAGAGGTAACATTATTCAAAAGAGCTGGCGTCAGAGCCGACAAACTGCTAAAGCTAACGAACACAGCTCAGTTGAAACCCTCGATGATGTCACACGTCACTAGGCAACAGGCCCCGCCTTTTAAAATCACTGTGCTATCATATCAAACATTTCTCAAATGCCTATGCCAGATGTTTAAAGTTATTCTTTAGAATAGGAATATTGAACAACAAATCACTGATTGAAATGACAAACTTGCCATCCAAAAAATACCCCGTTTGTTGACAAGAAGATATGACAGCACATGCAAACTCTTTATTGAGCAGAGGTAACACAATCTGGTGAAACAATTCCAAAAGAGCTGGCGTCAGAGCTAAAGCTAACAAACACAGCTCAGTTAAAACCTTGAAGACATCACACGTCGCTAGGCAACAGGCCCCGCCTTTTAAAAGCACAGCACACTGTGCTCTCATATTAAACATCTTGCAAATGCATAAGCAAGATATTTAGGGGTCCGAATGTGCTTTTAGGACCGTGGACCCCATTGAATTTCTAAGGTTTTATTATTATTATAAAACCACCCATAATTTGACCGCCTTAACATGCTTCAAAACTCACCAAATTTTAAACACACAACAGGACTGGCAAAAACTGTGATATAATCAAAAAAACAAAACCCCAAACTCAAAAAAATGTACGACGGAATGACAGACAGAAATACCCTTTTTTTTAATATATAAAAATATATAGATTTATTTATTAAAAGGAAAATTGAGCAAATTGGCTATATCTTGGTTATCAAACTGGTAGCCCTTCGCATTAATCAGTACCCAAGAAGTAACTCTTGGTTTCACAAACGTTGGTGATCCCTGATATACACCGATATAGTATATTATGTCTATATCATATATACAATATATAACAATTACTATGTACACTATAATATATATATATATATATATACATACATATATGTATATGTATATATATGTATATATATATATATATATATATATATATATATATATATATATATATATATATATATATATATATATATAATATACAATAATGTATAATAAAAAACGGCATTTGTACTTTCAGTTTAGAGCTCTAAAAAGAAGAGCACTCCAGTGAACAAACTTGTTTGAAGAATGGCACCATAGCACAAACTATAGCACACCTTTTCAGTGTTTTTTTTTTGTTTTTGGACAGAAAAAAAAATACTTGCATTATTTAGCCGCATTGTTTTAAAAAGTAGCATCTTATAGTCTGGAATTTATAATATTCTCAAAGACAGTTCCTACAGTTCATGGCAATGCAACGTAAATAGAACAGCAGCAGATTGAAGCAATTAGCTTTAACAGACTACATGTAGATGAGATAAACAGCTACGTGTAATGCAGTATTCTTGCACGGATGTACTTATGTTGTTTCATATGGTAAGCCAGCCATTACAACACCACAAATAATGTCTACTTATAATAATATTAATAATTATACAAATATTCATAGTTTGGACTGAAAAGTGTTGAAAGATAGAGCGAATAAATTAACTTTTTAGATGCTTTCATCTCCTCTGTTATGAAGTTTCTTCACTCTCCTCTCAGACTCCGGCTCTCACATTAAGGCTTGGATAATAAAATTCTCCGCAGTTGCCATTTCTAATAAAAAGTAGCCAATATGATACATTTCTATGGAACTATATTACTTGCTAAGGATAGAGCAAACACTGGATGGCTAAATAATATGGACAGCACACATATGAGAGTAAGAAACCACGCCCATGTTCTCTCCTTCTGGCAGTTACATTATGTCTTCTTTACTTGTTTAAACTTCCAATTTTTTCCCGGGACATCCAGTTTTTGTTTTTCGTTGGCGGAGTCCATTTTGGCTACTGCAGCCAAGGAGTCGCTCAACATGTTTCTGTCCGCAACACTCGCGGTGTCGACTCATTAAAGGAGCGCCACGAGTTTCATGTTCCGTCATTCAATTGCTCTATTTAAACTAGTATTAGCAGATTGCACAGTGCAGTACATATTCCGTACAATTGACCACTAAATGGTAACATCCCAATAAGTTTATCAACTTGTTTAAGTCGGGGTCCACGTTAATCAAATTCATGGTATTCATGATATTGAATAACGTGACAGAGATAAATGGAAATGATGACGACAGTAAAATGCCAACTTTGTGTAAATATCTTGACAAATATGGGATCAATCTACAAACCCCGTTTCCATATGAGTTGGGAAATTGTGTTAGATGTAAATATAAACAGAATACAATATTTGCAAGTCCTTTTCAACCCATATTCAGTTGAATGCACTACAAAGACAACATATTTGATGTTCAAACTCATAAACTTTATTTTTTTTGCAAATAATAATTAACTTGGAATTTCATGGCTGCAACACGTGCCAAAGTAGTTGGGAAAGGGCATGTTCACCACTGTGTTACATCACCTTTTCTTTTAACAACACTCAATAAACGTTCGGGAACTGAGGAAACTAATTGTTAAAGCTTTGAAAGGGGAATTCTTTCCCATTCTTGTTTTATGTAGAGCTTCAGTCGTTCAACAGTCCGGGGTCTCCGCTGTCGTATTTTACGCTTAATAATGCGCCACACATTTTTCATGGGAGACAGGTCTGGACTGCAAGCGGGCCAGGAAAGTACCCGCACTCTTTTACTACGACACCACGCTGTCGTAACTCGTGGCTTGGCATTGTCTTGCTGAAATAAGCAGGGGCGTCCATGATAACGTTGCTTGGATGACTACATATGTTGCTCCAAAACCTGTATGGACCATTCAGCATTAATGGTGCCTTCACAGATGTGTAAGTTACCCATGCCTTGGGCACTAATGCACCCCCATACCATCACAGATGCTGGCTTTTGAACTTCACGCCTATAACAATCCGGATGGTTATTTTCCTCTTTGTTCCGGAGGACACCACGTCCACAGTTTCCAAATATAATTTGAAATGTGGACTCGTCAGACCTCAGAACACTTTTCCACTTTGCATCAGTCCATCTTAGATGAGCTCGGGCCCAGCGAAGCCAGCGGCGTTCCTGGGTGTTGTTGATGAATGGGTTTTGCTTTGCATAGCAGAGTTTTAACTTGCACTTACAGATGTAGCAACCAACTGTAGTTACTGACAGTGGTTTTCTGAAGTGTTCCTGAGCACTTGTGGTGATATCCTTTACACACTGAAGACTGTTTTTAATGCAATACAGCCTGAGGGATCAACGGTCCGTAATATCATGGCTTACCTGCAGTGATTTCTCCAGATTCTCTGAACCTTTTAATGATTTTACGGACCGTAGATGGTAAAATCCCTAAGTTCCTTGCAATAGTTCATTGAGAAATGTTGTTCTAAAAGTGTTCGACAATTCGCTTACAAATTGGTGACCCTCGCTCCATCCTTGGTTGTGAATTACTTAGCATTTTATGTAAGCTGCTTTTATAGCCAATCATGGCACCCACCTGTTCCCAACTAGCCTGCACACCTGTGGGATGTTCCAAATAAGTGTTTGATGAGCATTCCTCAACTTTATCAGTATTTATTGCCACCTTTCCCAACTTTTGTGTCACATGTTGCTGGCATCAAATTCTAAAGTTAAAGATTATTTGCAGAAAAAAACAAATGTTTATTAGTTTGAACATCAAATATGTTGTCTTTGTAGCATATTCAACTGAATATGGCTTGAAAATGATTTGCAAATCATTGTATTCTGTTTATATTTACATCTAACACAATTTCCCAACTCATATGGAAACGGGGTTTGTACTTGAGCAATAAAATTAAAGACCTATCCTATTTTAATGGATATCACCTCAAATTATCAGCTATTGGCCTCTTCGACTACCAGGGCTAATTTTTTGGGCACCACATGATTCATTTCGATTTTTGGTGGTAAAGATTCGATTTAAAACAATTCTCAATTTAAAATCAATACCTTTTAATAATATTGGGTGCCAGTTCTATGATTAACTACATTCCCCCATAAAATAGATAAACAATTCTGATAGATATTTTTATATTAAAAGAAAAATAGTTTGTTTAATAAAATCCAAACCAAACATTTAATAAAGTCAAATATGGCTGTCGGATAAATTTTAGCTGACATTGCTTAACACGATAAGTAATGAATAATTCCGCTGGTAATGACAGTGTCAAAAATAACGTTCAAAATATAAAACATTCCAATCCATCCATCCGGTTTCTACCGGACCTGTTCAAGAAGTCGCATTAATGGTAAGAAGTATTTTATTTATTGTTGGTTAGCTTCAGGATAACAATGTTATCAAAAACAATAAGAGACTTAGCAAAGTTTCCTAAAATATGTCATTTTTGCCTGTTGAAGCTGTAATTTGACCCCCTTAAAATGCTTCAAAGTGCAAGTTAAAGCTATACTATGCAAAGCGAAAGCCATTTTATCAACAACATCCAGAAACGCCGAGCTGTAATTTGACCCCCTTTTATACTCTAAAAATATCGGTCTTACTTAAAAAATGCACACATTTAATTGTGTTCAGTCTTAAAAAAATATGATATGGATCTCACGGAAATAATTTTTTAAATATTTGGCTTGTATGGCTCTCTCAACCCAAAAAGTTCCCGACACCTGATCTAGAGTCTAAATGGCCGGACAGGACAGATTTGAAAAATACATATTTTTTAATCGATTAAGAATTGCTACAAATAAGTATCACAATTATTTCGAAAAACATTTTTTTTTGACACCCCGACTGATTACTAATAATCCGTATCAGTATGGACCTTAAAAAACCTTGACTCAATTTCTACAGAGCACCGATCTTACATGTTTTGTGCCAATCAAGGACGTGTTTTTATTTTAAATCAAAATCTCGGATTGACCCTTTTCAAAACATATCTCTCATTAGTCACCAGAGGAATGTGATTTATGTAGCTGACCATTACCAAACACTGAGCAGGTACTGTACACACACACACACACACACACACACACACACACACACACTTGTATTTGTTACCTTTTTGAGACCTCCGGAAAAATGCCTACCTCTTTAAAACACTCTTTCTAGATATAAAAAATAAGTGTATTTACAACATGAATAATATATACATACTATGCAGATATAAAAGGTAAGCTTTTAGTTATTTTTCTATTTTTTAGTTTGTAATTGTTTTTTAATCTTCATTATTTACTTCAAGTTATTACACTATGTCTCTTTAAAAACATTTATTTTTATTTTTTTCAATTAATTTTGGCATTTCAATTTCTGACTAACACTAGTTATTTCATATGTTGGCCAGAGGGAGAGCATTTCAAATCTTTACACACACTTGTTATTTCATATGCCTACCTCTTTCGGAATACCCTTTCTAGATATATAAAGATGTGTATTTACAACATTAATAATATGTAGATACTATGCAGATATTAAAAAATGTAAGCTTTTACCTTTGTTTTATTAAATGTTTTTTTTGTAATAGTTTTTTAATCTTCATTATTTACTTCCGGTTATTACAGTATGTCTCTTTTTACATATTTATTAAAGTTTTTTCAATTAATTTTGGCATTTCAATTTCTGACTCACACTTGATGTTCCATGTGTGACACTTGTTATTTCATATGTTGGCCAGAGGGGGAGTTTTTCAAATCTTTACACACACTGTTTATTGTATATGGCTACCACTTTAAGACCACCCTTTCTAGATATATAAAGATGTGTATTTACAACATTAATAATATATAGATCCTATGCAGATATAAAAAATGTAAGCTTTTACCCATCCATCCATCCATCCATTTTCTACCGCTTATTCCCTTTTCGGGGTCGCGGGGGGCGCTGGCGCCTATCTCAGCTACAATCGGGCGGAAGGCGGGGTACACCCTGGACAAGTCGCCACCTCATCGCAGGGCCAACACAGATAGACAGACAACATTCACACTCACATTCACACACTAGGGCCAATTTAGTGTTGCCAATCAACCTATCCCCAGGTGCATGTACTTTGTTTTATTATTATTTTTTGTAATTGGTTTTTAATCTTCATTATTTACTTCAGGTTATTACAGTATGTGTCTTTTTTACATATTTATTAAAGTTTTTTCAATTAATTTTGGCATTTCAATTTCTGACTCACACTTGATGTTCCATGTGTGACACTTGTTATTTCATATGTTGGCCAGAGGGGGAGTTTTTCAAATCTTTACACACACTGTTTATTTTATATGGCTACCACTTTAAGACCACCCTTTCTAGATATATAAAGATGTGTATTTAAAACATTAATAATATATAGATCCTATGCAGATATAAAAAATGTAAGCTTTTACCTTTGTTTTATCAATTTTTTTGTTTGTAATTGGTTTTTAATCTTCATTATTTACTTCAGGTTATTACAGTATGCCTCTTTTTACATATTTATTAAAGTTTTTTTAATTAATTTTGGCATTTCAATTTCTGACTAACACTAGTTATTTCATATGTTGGCCAGAGGGAGAGCATTTCAAATCTTTACACACACTTGTTATTTCATATGCCTACCTCTTTCGGAATACCCTTTCTAGATGTATAAAGATGTGTATTTACAACATTAATAATATATAGATAATAAGCAGATATAAAAAATGTAAGCTTTTACCTTTGTTTTATTAAATTGTTTGTTTGTAATTGGTTTTTAATCTTCATTATTTACTTCAGGTTATTACAGTATGTCTCTTTTTACATATCTATTAAAGTTTTTTAAATACATTTTGGCATTTTCAATTTCTGACTCACACTTGATGTTCCATGTGTGACCCAAAGGGGGAACACATTTAAATCTTTACACACACTTGTTATTTCATATGTTGGCCAGAGGGGGAGCATTTCAAATCTTTACACACACTTTTTATTTTATATGGCTACCACTTTAAGACCACCCTTTCTAGATACATAAAGATGTGTATTTACAACATTATTAATATACACAAAATACGCAGGCATAAAAAAGGTAAGCTTTTACTTATTTTCTTATTTAACTTTTTGTTTGTAATTGGTTATTAATCTTCACATTTTTTTACTTCAAGTTATTACAGTATGTCTTTTTATACATATCTATGACATTTTTAAAATTAATTTTGGCATTTAAATTTTTGAGTCATACTTGTTATTTCATATGTTGCCCAGAGGAGAGCACTCCAAATCTTTACACACTCTTGTTACTATAAATGTCTACCACTTTGTCATGTCTGTTCATGTTTTTGTTTATTTATGTTCTGTTTTGCTTAAGACTCCATCGTTTCTAGTTTTTGCACTTCCTTGTTTGTTTTATAACCATGCCAACTCATTAGTTTGACTCCTTGTCCTCATGTCACGCCCCTGTCCTCATGTCTCACACCTGTTTTCACTAATCACAGTATTATTTAAGCCTGTCTGTTTCTGTTGTTCGTCCTGGCAACATGACCTTCTCACGTCTACCACCTGCTACGCACCTTGCAATGATCCATGTCTCGTTCACAGTTCCATGTCATGTAAGGTTTTGTTTATAGTTCATAGTTAATTGCCTTTGTGCTAGTCTTTTGTTTCCTTAGTCAGTTTTTTTTACCGCCATTGTGTGCGCCTTTTGTTTGTTCCTGTTTTTTGTTATAGCGTAAATAAAAAAATATGTACATTAATTCTCGCCCCAAATTTCCTTTGCCTCGGAAAAACAATCCACGTCTAAGTCCAAGTCGTGACACTCTTTAAGACCACCCTTTCTAGATATATAAAGATATGTATTCAAAACATTAATAAGATATAACTACTACACAGATATAAAAAAGGTAATCTTTTACTTATTTATTGTTTTGTTCGTCATTGGTTTTTAATCTTCATTATTTACTTTAAGTTATTACAATATGTATTATTACCGTATACATATTTATAAAAAAAAATTACAATTGATTTTGGCATTTCAATTTCTGACTCACACTTGTTATTTCATATGTTGGCTAGAGGGGGAGCACTTCAAATCTTTACATACACTTGTTATTTCATATGTTGACCAGAGGGGGAGTACTTTTAAAACCGACACACAGTCAATTTGAACAATCTCTCTTTTTTTGGTACCACCATAATTTTGACAGATTTCACCACTAGGGGGTGCAAATGAGATCTTATTTTTTTTGTAATGTGCTTATGGCCGATGACAAAGGAGTCAGGGACCACATATGGCCCCTGTGCCGCACTTTGGGCAACCCAGCTCTAGAAGCTAACTGTTAATGGCCACTATAGTTGTAGTAGCGTAGTGTATTTCTTCATCCTATGGTCACATATGGGTTGTCTTACGTCAGCGCCGGAAGTCGTAAAATCAACCGTTCACCTGGCGGGTTTTTTCGGGGATGAATAGGGAAGTCCTTCTTTATCTGCCGTCTTGTTTTATCATACATCGGCACCTGTTTACTTTTTGTATGCACATTAAAGCTGACTTTGGAGCAATGTTCACGGACTCTAATAATTGGCTCTCTATTACAGTGGTTCGCAAACTTTTTTCAGTGATGTACCCGCTGTGAACATTTTTTTTAATACAAGTACCCCCTAATCAGAGCAAAGCATTTTTGGTTGAAAAAACGAGAAACAGAAGTAAAATACAGCACTATGTCATCAGTTTCTGATTTATTAAATTGTATAAAATATTGCTCATTTGTAGTGGTCTTTCTTGAACTATTTGGAAAGAAGGATATAAAAATAACTAAAAACTTGTTAAAAAATAAACAAGTGATTCAATTTAAATCAAAGCTGCAAGCAGCGTTGGTCAGGTCCGCCTTTGGCTGCTGTCCCCGAGACCCACGGCCGGATAAGCGTTAGAAGACGCCTTGGAGCCACTATTTTGAAAATCTAATGCATTGTGAAAGTAATGCAGTTGTTGTATTGAAGGGAAAATATCAAACTTCCTGTTGATTTTTGCTAAAGTATGTTAATTATTAAAATGTAGGTCTAAGTGAGATCTACATAGTGTTTTTTGTTTCATGTCTCTCTGACATTCCTACCGGAAGTTACAAGCAGTTTTGTCTGTGTTTTCTTCCTAGGAGCAGTTTGTCCGTGTTGTATTCCTAGGGGGGCGGTAGAGCGCAATTTTGAGTTTTGAGGTTAGGTTTTTCCATCAGATCGCAATTTTTGCCAGACCTGATGTGTGTGTCAAGTTTGGTGAGTTTAGAAGCATTTTAAGGGGGTCAAATAACAGCTCAAAGAGGCAAAAATGACATTTTTTAGGAGACTTTGCACAGGGGTTCTTTGAAGGCGCGTAAAATCCAAACCTGAGAACTTATCAAAATTCTGTTCTATACTTTTAATCAGAAGGGTTAAATCCCTCTCTTGTGCGAGTTTGAAGCCAAAACAACAAACGCACTCAGAGGAGATAATGTTTGAAGAAAGGAGACCGGTTTTTACAAAACTTTTGTTTTGAAGGGGGGATTGCAAACTTCCTGTTGATTTTTGTTGGGGGTTGTCAATCTATGAAATGTAGGTCTAAGCGAGATCTACATAGAAGTTTTTGTTTCATGTCCCTCCGACATTCTTACCGGAAGTTACAAGCAATTTTGTCTGTGTTTTCTTCCTAGGAGCAGTTTTTTCAGTGTTTTATTCAAAAATAGCGCTAGAGCGCAATTTTGAGTTTTGGGGTTTGGTTTTTTCATTAGATCGCAATATTCGCCAGTCCTTATATGTGCGCCAAGTTTGGTGACTTTTGAAGCATTTCAAAAGGGGTCAAATTACAGCGCAAAGAGGCAAAAATGGCATTTTTTGGCAAAAATTTTATTTTGAAGGGTTTTTTGCCAACTTCCTGTAGATTTTTGCTGAAAGAAGTGAGTGTATGAAAATTGGGTCTAAGTCAGACCTACATAGGAGTTTTTGTTTCATGTCGCTATGACATTCCTAACAGAAGTTACATGCAGTTTTTGTCTGTAATTTTTTTCCTAGGGGGCGCTAGAGTGCAATTTTCATTTTGAGGGATTGGTTGCTTAATATGTTGGGAAGGTTTGCTATACCGACGTGTGTGTCAAATTCGGTGAGTTTTGAAGCATGTTAAGGGGGTCAAATTACAGCGCGTAGGTGCGGAATAATAATAAAACACAGCAGTTTCAATAGGGTCCTTGGCCCATGCCTGCGGACCCTAATAAAGATTTCTACACAAAGAAGTAATCATCAACTTAAAGTTCCCTCTTTGGGGATTGTAATAGAGATCCATCTGGATTCATTCTAAACATTTCTTCACAAAAAAATAAATCTTTAACATCAATATTTATGGAACATGTCCACAAAAAATATATCTGTCAACACTGAATATTGCATTGTTGCATTTCTTTTCACAGTTCATGAACTTACATTCATATTGTGTTGAAGTATTTTTCAATAAATATTAGGAGTGGGCAAATTAGTGCGTTAATTACGAGTTAACTCATCAATCTATTAACGCCGACAATTATTTTATCGCACATTTGCGTATGTTATTTACATGCTTTTATTTAGTTAACGCCTTTTCTTAACAAAATGGCGTGGAGAGGCTCTTGGTAAAGATGGAACATTTGGCAAAAATACCGGACAAATCTGCAAATTTGATGGCTGGCTTACAGCGTGGTCACTCCGGGATCACTTACGACCGCCAGACAATTCTGAATGTGGATAGATCGGGCCGTTTTGGACTGAATGAGGCGTGCTTGCTAGACCGGCTAGCTAGCATGGGAATACTTTGCCGGCTACATCCAGCGGCCTGTGAAGCAGCGGAGTATATGTGTTGTCTGTCTATTTATGAATAATGCAGACCAGGAGTGTTGGCTGAGTTCTTAACGTTTGCTTTCAGAGCGTGCATATCACAACATACAAGATGTCGTCATGGCGACACAACCTATACCGGGCTACCGCGCATGCTCGTCACTCCTGTTGCATGCTGGGTAGGGTAGTTCTTTTTTCCCCTGGCTCATAACATCACAATATAGTACCATGTATATGATGCCTTCAGTTTATCAAAGCACCAAGCAAACAATCGGAAATTTCCCATCATATCAATTCCTAGATATGGTCATAATTATTTTAAGTGCACTACGCAGAATAAACACAACATTATTAATATTGCTACTACGGATAATTCGATCAAAAATTCCCTAAAACAGCCCACTACCTATAATATAGGTTTTTTAAACATAAGATGCCTGATAAAAAAAATGTTTCTGCTGTTACCTCAGAAATTGCCTGTTCAGATGTTATGATTGTGGCTCAGAGATTTGTATGTAGATTATATTTATTTTCCATAACAAACAGGATAACTTAAATACCCTGGCAGTGGCAATAAGCTTAAATGTTTGTATTTACATTTTTTGAGTTGATTTTCATAAAATATGCTATTTAACTGCTACTGTTTAACAAGGACTGATTTAAATTGTGTTTGCACAACAAATGTTTTGGCGCTTTTGTTCATGTGGGAGAATATTCCAATAAAGGTGCACTACACACTACTTTTGAATTCATTATTGGGCTCTGCATATACAATGCAGTTAATCGCGATTAATCGGACAAATAGTGCGATTAACTTTGATTACAATTTTTAATCGTTGCCCAGCCCTAATAAATATATTTATTAAAGGATTTTTGAGTTGTTGCTATTTTTAGAATATTTTTGAAAAATCTCACGTCCCCAGGAGTATACCTACCCCCATTTGAGAACCACTGCTCTATTAGATGCAATGTTTTTTCCGTATTGGGACCATGATTTCTGTCCTAACTCCTCACATGGAAGCTACTTTTCCTTATTGATGTCTCAAGAAGGGTAGAAATACAAGAACACACACACCAAAAGTCCTGTTAATAAGCACACACACATAAACACAACTCAGATCTGATCGTCTTATTGCGCCTTCCAAAGTCTTTCTTGTCGAAACTCCGCAGGAACGTCCTCATTGATTCGGTTCTATCAAAGGGAATTTCACACACAGGCCAACATAAATAATAGAAATACATAGAATTCTCGTCTGCTCCGAAAGTCCAATTAACGCTCTGGTCGGTTTCAGCTCGGCGCCAAGGTGAAGTCCAGCATCTCTGGCACTCATCGAGGGTGGACCCCCCCCTTTCCTCTCCCTTATCTCTCCTGCTTGCTTCTTTGTCTTGTCTTAACTTTCTTGTTGCCTCTTTTTGCACTGCTCTCCAAATCTAAACATTGGAACTATTTAACTGGCCTCAACAAAAGTGACAAGCTCTTGGGTTTGGGGGGAACCTGCTGTCGTGACGAAGCCGTTGTTGATGGACCCACGACGGACTCCTGGCGACCCTTTTCTGTCGAGGACGTGGAGATATCCACCTATTCGGAGTTATGACAACAGGACATCTGCTGATTGGAGTAAGCCAGGGGTAGGGAACCTGTGGCTCTAGAGCCAGATGTGGCTCTTTTGATGACTGCATCTGGCTCTCAGATAAACCTTAGCTGACATTGCTTAACGCGATAATTATGAATAATTCTGCTGGTAATCCCAGTGCTAAAAATAATGTGCAAAATATAAAACATTCTCATGCATTTATATCCATCCATCCGTTTTCTACCGCACCTGTTCAAGACGTCGCATTAATGGTAAGAAGTATTTTATGTCACAGCTTGCTGCGGGTTCGTTCTCCCAGGAAGGCAGACGGACTACTCGGGACATGGCATTTAGGTAAAAACATGATTTAATTTTAACAAAAAAATATATACAAACAAAAATCGCTCACAGCGGAGGCACAACTTGGGCTAAAGAACAAAGCTAACGCATAAACAGACTAAGAACATAAATCAAACAAAACTTACTTGGCATGGCATGAAGCACGGAACTATGGCAAGGCATGAAACAATTCAGCACAGGGCGACTGACTGGCAAAGACGAGCTTAAATACAGCCTCTGGTTAGTGCTCGGAAAGCAGGTGAGTGGCATTTTGTCCACCAGAGACAGGTGGACAAAATGAGTAACCAAGGAAACTAGACAAGGGAGTGGAAAAAAACAGGAACTTAAAGAGTCCAAAGGACAAACAGCACATGGCCAAACAAAAACATGATCAACAGACATGACATTTATTTATTATTGGTTAGCTTCAGAATAACAATGTTATTAAAAAGAATAAGAGACTTATTATACTCTAAAAATGTTGGTCTTACTTAAAAATGCACGCATTTAGTTGTATTCAGTGTTGAAAAATATTATATGGCTCTCACGGAAATACATTTTGAAATATTTGGCTTTCATGGCTCTCTCAGCCAAAAAGGTTCCCGACCCCTGGAGTAAGCGTTGCTTCGGTTTGTTGACAAATTGGACGTTTTTACTGGCAGTCTTCAAAGTACCCCAAAGCTGCCACAAATGATTGGAGAATGCGGGAAGAGCTGTGGACCGTCCGCCCCTCAGATTTTGAGGACCAGTCATAGACAATTTAGAGTGAAAATCAAATTTAATTTTCACCCGCATACAAAACATTCTAACTTGGATTGTTTCCCTGGCCTCGAGACTCTCCGGAAGGACAGTGCAGCGAAGACACAGCAAACTCCCTTCTTGTCTCTCATGGACACACACCTGTTGTTGTTGACTTTGGACTAGCGACTGCACAATACATCAAGGCCGCGGAACAGAGACGCACTACGGGCTTACACACACACATCCACAAAAATATACGCCACACACGCAAATCCCGTAGGGGTGATGAATGGATGGTCAGTGCCTGAGAGCTGCGGCCTACCACCATGACCCCGAACTCCCTTCCCTCTGTTGCTAGATATCTCGAAATGTATATTGAAATATGTATATGTGCTTCAAAACGTAACGCAGGAAACATAGAAGCTAAACACTTAACATGGACTATGGCATGGAACAAACAAGACTTACTGTGGCATGAAACAACTAACACTTACGTGGACACGGCATGAATCGAACAACTAGCATAAACTTGGAATCGGACATGAAAACGAGCAGCATGAACTATGGTATCGCACGAAACAAGCAATACGCCAGGACGACTGACTGGC
Source organism: Nerophis ophidion (assembly GCF_033978795.1). NCBI lineage: Eukaryota > Metazoa > Chordata > Actinopteri > Syngnathiformes > Syngnathidae > Nerophis > Nerophis ophidion. The sequence goes on along the minus strand of NC_084635.1, from coordinate 33,712,523 downwards.
AAAGACAGGCTTAAATAATGGTCTCTTGATTATAGGAGGTGCGTGTCCCAAACACCAGAGGCAGGTGAAACTAAGTCGCCATGGTAACTAAAACAAACAAGGGTGCGGAAAAACAGGAACTAATGGAGTCTAAAACTAACAGAACATACAAAAATATGATCCGGACTACGGATCATGACAAAGAGCTTAGCAGTAAGTCGGACACGTTTCCAGTGAGGGTTGAACCCCGCCAAGGCTGCCCTTTGTCACCCAATCTGTTCATAACTTTTATGGACAGAGTTTCTAGGCGCAGTCAGGGCTTTGAGGGGTTCCGGTTTGGTGGCTGCAGGATTAGGTCTCTGCTTTTTGCAGATGATGTGGTCCTGATGGCTTCATCTGGCCAGGATCTTCAGCTCTCACTGGATCGGTTCGCAGCCGAGTGTGAAGCGACTGGGATGAGAATCACCACCTCCAAGTCCGAGTCCATGGTTCTCACCCGGAAAAGGGTGGAGTGCCATCTCCGGGTTGTGGAGGGGACCCGGCCCCAAGTGGAGGAGTTCAAGTACCTCGGAGTCTTGTTCATGAGTGAGGGAAGAGTGGATGGTGAGATCGACAGGCGGATCGGTGTGGCGTCTTCAGTAATGCGGACGCTGTATTGATCCGTTGTGGTGAAGAAGGAGCTGAGCCGGAAGGAAAGCTCTCAATTTACTGGTCGATCTACATTCCCATCCTCACCTATGGTCATGAACTTTGGGTTTCGACCGAAAGGACAAGATCACAAGTGCAATGGAGGTGTTTTTCCCACTCCAGACTGGGCCCCCTTAGGAGCCAAGTCTAGAAATTATATTTTTTTACTCATCCTTCCCCGGCGTTTGACCTTTTTCCCATCTTTTACGGAGCTCCTTGCGGCGACCCATCAGCGTTCCTTTTCTGTAACCTTGTACACTGTTTGTTTTTGTCTAATTTTGAAGGGGTTTGTGCTGAAAACAAAGTTTTGCTGTACTTTTGCGTTGACAATAAAGAGCTATCTAAAGGTGCGGCTGCGTTTGCAACCCTTTTGCGGCCATCAGTGAAATGTTTCTATGACCGAGGACACGGCAGATAAAACGTGTCATTGGAGCGGGTGCGTAGAAAATGATCTTTTCCCGTATGGGCTTCAATGTAGCATACAAACACTTGAATAATTATATGTAAAAATGAACCAAGAACGCCAGAAAAAAAATCATATTTTTTCTGGTCCCTTGCAGAAAATGGGGTCATTAGGCAAATGTGGATGTAAACACTATTAAGCTAGTTGTATACATGACATCATTTGCAAACAATTGCACAATTGAAATCTAGCGCAGTGTACATTTACACTCATTTAGTTCAGTTCCCCACATTTCTGGGTGCCTTCTGATTCCTTTTTGTAATGCAGGCACATAATATGCCAGTGCTATAATGAAAATTCTAATCGGCTAAAATGAGGCACCGGCAGTTACTTCCCAGAAAGACAAGGAGTGTAAATTGGAAATACTTATAAAAGCAGACAATTAGAGAGCAGGGGTAATTCTTTTAAGGTCGTTTGCCTTCGCTCGTCAATGGATTTGTGCTCATTTCTCAATGCGGCCGGCCAACTTCTGCAGCTTGCTGTTGTATTAGAAAGTTTCTAATAAAGCAGTCGAACACAATTGTCTTTCTTAAATTTATTTGAGATGCTCGAGCGTCTCAAAAGGGCACAGTTTTGAAAGGAAAAAGGCCCAAATTGAGCGATACGTCATTCAGTCCAGGAGGAGGGGAGTAGGCTCAGTTCGGAGGGGGGGAAGAGCAGGTTTCATTTAAAAGACACTAGACCTTGGTGGAAGGCACCTGGCTGCTTAGAAAATGATGCGATGAAGCAGTCGATAGTTTCAAAAGGAACAGAAAGACCTGGTCAGAATTTGCTTTCACTAACAGAATGTGTTTTTTGCAGCAAGATAGAATTGCGGAATTAGACTAAGCAAATAAAAATTGAAAATTGCTACACTTAGGGTTCATAAACCATAGTAAGAACTGTAAAATTGTAAACACAGGGTTTCCCGCAGCGCTTTGTTGTTTAGGCGGGAAGAGCCACCGCCTAAACTAAATTCTAATCGGCTAAAATGAGGCACCGGCAGTTACTTCCCAGAAAGACAAGGAGTGTAAATTGGAAATACTTATAAAAGCAGACAATTAGAGAGCTCGGGTAATTCTTTTAAGGTCGTTTGCCTTCGCTCGTCAATGGATTTGCGCTCATTTCTCAATTCGGCCGGCCAACTTCTGCAGCTTGTTGTTGTATTAGAAAGTTTCTAATAAAGCAGTCGAACACAATTGTCTTTCTTAGATTTATTTGAGATGCTCGAGCGTCTCAAAAGGGCACAGTTTTGAAAGTAAAAAAGCCCAAATTGAGCGATACGTCATTCAGTCCGGGAGAATACAGTCCGGGAGGAGGGGAGTAGGCTCAGTTCGGAGAGGGGGAAGAGCAGGTTTCATTGAGAAGACAGGAGACGTTGGTGGAAGGCACCTGGCTGCTTAGAAAATGATGCGATGAAGCAGTCGATAGTTTCAAAAGGAACAGAAAGACCTGGTCAGAAATTGCTTTCACTAACAGAATGTGTTTTTTGCAGCAAGATAGAATTTTGGAATAAGACTAAGCAAATGAAAAAGGAAAATTGCTACACTTAGGGTTAATAAACCCTAGTAAGAATAGTAAAATTGTAAACGCAGGGTTTCCCGCAGCGCTTTGTTGTTAAGGCGGGAAGAACCACCGCCTAAACTAAAGTCTTAATTTTTTTTTTTAAATGAATAAATAAATATATATCCATCCATTTTCTACCGCTTATTCCCTTTGGGGTCACAGGGGGCGCTAGTGCCTATCTCAGCTACAATCAGGCGGAAAGTGGCGTACACCCTGGACAAGTTGTTACCTAAAACTATCAACTATTTGATTTGCCTGAGAAGCCGGACAGGACAAAAAACACACATATATACATATATATATATATATATATATATATATATATATATATATATATATATATATATATATATATAAATAAATCTCCTGATGATTGAGGGAACCCCTCATGAAACAGTTCTGTAGAGATGAAGCAGTCTTGTGATTTTTCCCACACCTACATATACATATATATATATATATATGGATATATATATATGGATATATGTATATATGGATATATTTTATATATGTATATATATATATATATATATATATATGGATATATCTATATATATATATATATATATATATATATATGGATATATTTATATATATATATATATATATATATTGAATACATATATATATATATATATATATATATATACATATATAGTGAGGGAAGAGTGGATGGTGAGATCGACAGGCGGATCGGTGTGGCGTCTTCAGTAATGCAGACGCTGTATCGATCACCTTGCCCGAGCTCATCTAAGATGGACTGATGCAAAGGGGAAAGTGTTCTATGGTCTAATGAGTCCACATTTCAAATTGTTTTTGGAAGCTGTTGACATTGTGTCCTCAGGACCAAAGAGGTAAAGAACCATCCGGACTATTCTAGGCAGCATCTGTGATGGTATGGGGGTGCATTAGTGCCCAAGGTAACTAACACATCTGTGAATGCTGAAAGGTACATACAGGTTTTGGAGCAACAGATGTTGCCATCCAAGCAACATTATCATGGACGCCCCTGCTTATTTCAGCAAGACAATGCCAAGCCTGCCTGTGGTCCAGACCTGTCTCCTATTGAAAATGTGTGGTGCAATATGAAGGCTAAAAAATGAGGCAGGAGACTGTTGAACAACTTAAGCTGTACATCAAGCAAGAATGGGAACGAATTCTGCGGGCTATAGAGCGTTTTCCGTTCGGGCTCCAGTACTCTGGAATGCCCTCCCGGTAACAGTTCGAGATGCTACCTCAGTAGAAGCATTTAAGTCTCACCTTAAAACTCATCTGTATACTCTAGCCTTTAAATAGACCTCCTTTTTAGACCAGTTGATCTGCCGCTTCTTTTCTTTCTCCTATGTCCCCCCTCCCTTGTGGAGGGGGTCCGGTCCGATGACCATGGATGAAGTACTGGCTGTCCAGAGTCGAGACCCAGGATGGACGGCTCGTCGGGACCCAGGATGGACCGCTCGCCTGTATCGGTTGGGGACATCTCTACGCTGCTGATCCGCCTCCGCTTGAGATGGTTTCCTGTGGACGGGACTCTCGCTGCTGTCTTGGATCCGCTTTGAACTGAACTCTCGCGGCTGTGTTGGAGCCACTATGGATTGAACTTTCACAAGAACATGTTAGACCCGCTCGACATCCATTGCTATCGGTTCCCTAGAGGGGGGGGGGGGTTGCCCACATCTGAGGTCCTCTCCAAGGTTTCTCATAGTCAGCATTGTCACTGGCGTCCCACTGGATGTGAATTCTCCCTGCCCACTGGGTGTGAGTTTTCCTTGCCCTTTTGTGGGTTCTTCCGAGGATGTTGTAGTCGTAATGATTTGTGCAGTCCTTTGAGACATTTGTGATTTGGGGCTATATAAATAAACATTGATTGATTGATTGATACTGCTGAAAGGTACATACAGGTTTTAGAGCAACACATGTTGCCATCCATGGACGCCCCTGCTTATTTCAGCAAGACAATGCCAAGCCTGCCTGTAGTCCAGACCTGTCTCCTATTGAAAATGTGTGTTGCAATATGAAGGCTAAAATATGAGGCAGGAGACTGTTGAACAACTTAAGCTGTACATCAACCAAGAATGGGAACGAATTCCACTTCAAAAATGTGTCTCCTCAGTTCCCAAACCTTTAGTGAGTGTTGTTAAAAGGAAAGGCCATGTAACACACTGGTAACAATGCCCTTCTGACATCTTTTTTCCAATGTGTCGCTGCTATTAAGTTCTAAGTTAATGATTATTTGCAACAAGAACAAAAACATATATTTCTCAGTGTGAACATGAAATATCTTGTCTTTGCAGTCTATTCAAAGGAATATAAATTGGCAAGGATTTGCAAATCATTGTTTTCTCTTTTTGTTTACCATTTACACAACGTGCCAACTTCACTGCTTTTGGGTTTTGTAATTGCGAGCTTAAATTGCATCATTTGCCAGGCGTCCACTTCACGATCAATACCGTGAACTCCTTTCTTAAGGAGCGAGCGTTATTACGTCGATGATACACTTTTCTCTCCTCGGGTCTTTGGGTTTGGAACGTTGGATGGCTGGAGATGTTTGAACGATAAAATATATCTCTAACAGCCTTGGACGCGCATAAAAGAATGCTTGCCGTCTTTGAAGGAGGAATTCTTTGGCAGCCACTTTTAATTCCGCTCTTTACAAAATAAGAACACGTCCAAACTTCTCACTGTAAACTTCCTTGTGATATCATGGGGGAATTAACCAGATTTGTTGTGTTTAGGCCTCAATTTGACAAATAATTTTAATATGAAATAGATATTAATACTTTTCCATCGCATTTTCTGTATTGATTACAACGGTTTTGTAATATGTACTCATACCATACCATGCCATACCATACCATACCATGCCATACCATACCATACCATACCATACCATACCATACTTTAAAGGGGAACATTATCACCAAACCTATGCAAGCGTCAATATATACCTTGATGTTGCAGAAAAAAGCCCATGTATTATTTTAACCGATTTCCGAACTCTAAATGGGTGAATTTCGGCAAATTAAACGCCTTTCTGTTTAGCGATGACGTCAGAACGTGACGTCACCGAGGTAACACAGCCGCCATTTTCATTTTCACATTACAAACACCGGGTCTCAGCTCTGTTATTTTCCATTTTTTTGACTATTTTTCGGAACCTTGGAGACATCATGCCTCGTGGGTGTGTTGTCGGAGGGTGTAACAACACTAACAGGGAGGGATTCAAGTTGCACCACTGGAAAGAAATCTGCCGCCAGACCCCCATTGAATGTACCAGAGTGTCTTCACATTTGACCGGCGATGCTAAGACAGACATGGCACAGAGATGTATGGATAACCTGCAGATGCATTTGCAACAATAAAGTCAACGAAATTACAAGGGTGAGTTTTGTTGATGTTGACTTATGTGCTAATCAGATATATTTGGTCGCTGCGTGACTGCCAGCTAATCGATGCTAACATGCTATTTACTGGTGGTGCTAAAACAGACATGGCACAGAGATATATGAATAACCTGCAGATGCATTTGCAACAATAAAGTCAACGAAATCACAAGGGTGAGTTTTGTTGATGTTGACTTATGTGCTAATCAGACATATTTGGTCGCGGCGTGACTGCCAGCTAATCGATGGTAACATGCTATTTACTGGTGGTGCTGAAGCAGACATGGCACAGAGATGTATGGATAACCTGCAGATGCATTTGCAACAATAAAGTCAACGAAATCACAAGGGTGAGTTTTGTTGATGTTGACTTATGTGCTAATCAGACATATTTGGTCGCGGCGTGACTGCCAGCTAATCGATGGTAACATGCTATTTACTGGTGGTGCTAAAGCAGACATGGCACAGAGATGTATGGATAACCTGCAGATGCATTTGCAACGATAAAGTCAACGAAATCACAAAGGTGAGTTTTGTTGATGTTGACTTATGTGCTAATCAGACATATTTGGTCGCAGCATGAATGACAGCTAATCGATGCTAACATGCGATGCTAATCGATGCTAACATGCTATTTATGCTAGCTGTGTGTACATTTGAAACTAGATACCCACATTTAATGCGAAACAAACACTTACCAATCGACAGATTTAAGTTGCTCCAGTGTCACAAGATGCGAAAGTCCTGATTGTTTGGTCCGCACATTTTACCGGCCATGCTAATAAGGCAGCCATGCTACGGTCGAATAGCGTTGATAGCTATTCGCTCAATAGCTTCAGTTTCTTCTTCAATTTTGTTTTCGCTATCTGCCTCCATACTCCGACCATCTGTTTCAATACATGCGTAATCTGTTGAATCGCTTAAGCCGCTGAAATCCGAGTCTGAATTCGAGCTAATGTCGCTATATCTTGCCGTGGTAACCGCCATGTTGTTTGTATTGGCAGCCCTGTATGACGTCACAGGAAAATGGACAGTCGCATCGCAAATAGCGAAAAACAAGAACTTTAAGGCTTTTTTTTAGGAAGGTGTAAAATTTTGAAAAAAAAAACTTCAAAAAATAAAACAAGCCACTGGGAACTGTTTTTTATTGTTTTTAACCCTTTTGAAATTGTGATAATGTTCCCCTTTAAGTAAAAATCCTTACTATTGCACATTTACTGGCAACCTAACACTAGGCTGCCTGCTCATAGTCCTCATGACTTTCTAGATCCTGTAAAGAAAGTAAATGGTTCCTCCTAATCGCACATTTTATACATGAAAAACCCCACAGAAATTAAACTCTGACTCACCACCTGCACGTGATGGTTCTTTGTCTCTTTGGTCCTGGGGACAGGACTTCCACAGTTTCCAACAACTACTTCAAATGTGGACTCGTCAGACCTACAGAACATTTCCACTTTGCATCAGTCCATCTTAGATGAGCTCGGGCCCAGCGCAACTGTCTCTATTTCTGGGTGTTGTTGATAAATGGCTTTGGAGTTTTAACTTGCACTTACGTATGTAGAAATCAGCTGTAGTTACTGAAAGTGGTTTTCTGAAATGTTCCTGAGCTAATTTGGTGATATCCTTTACACACTGATGTTGGTTTCTAATGCAGTATCGCCTGAAGGAACCAAGTTCACGGGCATTCAAAGTTATATGCAGTGATTTCTCCAGATTTTCTGAACCTTTTGATTATATTACGGAGCGTAGATGGTGAAACCACCAAATTCTTTGCTGTAGCTTGTTTAGAAATGTTGTTCTTAAACAATTTGCTCAGGCATTTGTTGACAAAGTGGTGACCCTCACCCCATCCTTGTTTGTAAATTACTGAGCATTTCATGGAAGCTGCTTTTGTACCCAATCATGGCAGCTATCTATTCCCAATTAGCCTGTTCACCTGTGGGATGTTCCCAATAAGTGTTTGATGAGCATTCCTCAACTTCCTCAGTCTTTTTTGCCACTCGTGCCAGCTTTTTTGAAACATGTGGCAGGCATCAAATTCAAAATGAGCTAATATTTGCAAAAAATAACAAAGTTATTCAACTGAATATAAGTGTCAGGGTCAAATACCATGACGACATTATAAAGACACAGAAACAGAGAATAGAAGACAAACCAGTGATTGCTTTTCTCGTACGAGGAGAGTGACCTGGAGCAAGTTGTCGGTTACAGGCTCCTAATTCACTCTGAACCCTTTCTCCTACCCTCCTCGCCTTTTAATTCATTCGGGGTGCCCTGCATTACAAACACACACACACACGCGCACACACACACACACACACACACACACACACACACACACACACACACACACACACACACACACACACACACACACACACACACACACACACACACAGTAGTGTCTCCCGGCTGGCCTGGGAACGCCTCGGGATACCCCGGGAAGAGCTAGACGACCTGGCTGGGGAGAGGGAAGTCTGGGCTTCCCTGCTTAGGCTGCTGCCCCCGCGACCCGACCTCGGATAAGCGGAAGAAGATGGATGGATGGATGGATGGACACACAGCTGCTTCCTGAGGGAAGTGGGTCGTAAACATTGTTGCTTTCAGTTACCGAACAGTTCGAAGAGAGTTCGTCATATAGTTCAAAGAGAGTTCCATAGAATATTTCAAAGAGAGTTCGTAAAATACTTCAAAAAGAGTTCCCCTGGAAGTTGGGCAGATTACATCGGACTGTCTACCTCGCAGTTTTTGAGGACCAGTCATAGACAATTTTGGAGTGAAAAGCAAATTTAATTTTCACTCGCATACATAATCATTCTAACTTGGATTGTTTCCCTGGCTTTGAGACTCTCCCGAAGGACAGTGCAGCGAAGACACAACAAACTCCCTTCTTGTCTCTCAAGGACATACACACCTGTTGTTGTTGACTTTGGACGAGACGGTACAATACATCAAGGCCGCGGAACACACACATCCACAAAAAAAATATACGCCACACATACACCCCCCAGCCCCCAACCCAACGCCCTCGACGCAAATCCCTTAGGGGTGATGAATGGATGGTCAGCGCCTGAGAGCTGCGACCTACCACCATGACCTTGAACTACCTTCCCTCTGTTGCTAGATATCTCGAGATGTATGTTTTAATATGTATATGTGCTTTGCTATGGAGGTTTTTTCCCACTCCGAACTGGGCCCCCTTAGGAGCCCAGTCTGGATTGTATTTTTTTACTCATCCTTCCCCAGCGTTGACCTTTTTCCCATCTTTTACGGGGCGTCTTATGGCGACCCATCAGCGTTCTTGTTCTGTAACCCTGTACACTGTTTGTTTGTCTAATCTTGAACAGGTTTGTGCTGAAAACAAACTTTCGTTGTACTTGTTGCAATGACTAATAAAGACCTATCCTATCCTATCCTGCCACCTGTCCGCTTTGAAGTCCCAGTGGAGTTTTACGAGCCTTCTTCTTGCTTCGTTTCGAAGACAGCCTTTTGTCTTCTTGTCAGGAACACAATGTAATACAACGTTTTTGGTGATAATTTAAGAAACAATTATCCTAACAATAAGTTAAAAGGATTTGCAAATCATTGATTGATTGATTGATACTTTTATTAGTAGATTGCACAGTTCAGTACATATTCCGTGCAATTGACCACTAAATGGTAACACCCCAATACGTTTTTCAACTTGTTTAAGTCGGGGTCCACGTTAATCAACTCATGGTACAAATATATACTATGAATGAAATGAATTAAATAAGTTTATTTCGGTCATATAATCAATCAAATCAAATCAATCAACCATTGTGTGTGATCAGTTTTACAGTACATGTTATATGTATACAATAATGCACATTTACACACGAAAGAAAAGAAAAAGAGTGACCAAAAAAGGAATAGGCTGAAGCCAAAGCTTATATTTGCCTATCCTATACCTTCACAGAAAATTAGATTGCCTAAAACATCAACATAAACAAATAAATAAATCAAAAATCAATGGGATGAAAGTAATTGTGACTATATTTTATCATTTTCAATCATTTCACCTTTCAATGTTTTCTTAAACCTTACCAAAGAAGTGCATGTCTTCAGCTCATCACTGAGCTTGTTCCACCATTTAACTCCTAAAACTGTAATACATTTGTATTTTATATTTGTTCTCGCTTTACCTATTTCAAAAATCGATATCCCCCGTAAATTATAGTTTTCTCCTCTTAAATGAAATAGCCTGAGAATACAAGCTGGAAGGCTGTTGTTTTTTACTCGATACATAATTTCCTTTGTTTTTAAAAACACAATGTCTGAAAATTTTAATACATTTGAACTCATAAATAATGGATTGGTATGTTCATAGTAGCACGCTTTGTGTATTATTCTAATGACCCTTTTTTGAAGTTTTATTATTGGGTCTATGTTTGTTTTATAAACCTTTCCCCAAATTTCAACACAATACGTTAAATATGGAAAAATAAAAGAATAATACAACATATGCAGGCATGTCTTATTCAGCATGTGTCTTACTTTATAAAGAATAGCAATAGATTTGGATATTTTTCCTTTTATATATTCAATATGCGGTTTCCAACACAGTTTATGATCAATTATTATTCCCAAGAATTTAGTTTCATATACTCTATCAATTTCCACATGATTTAACTTTAATTTTGCTTCGCAATTTGTCCTTGCACCACTAAACACCATAAATTTAGTTTTCTTATCATTTAATGATAACTTATTAATATCAAACCATTTTTTCAGTTGAATTAACTCAACCTCCATTATCTTCAACACTTCCTTCAAGTCTTCTCCTGAACAATATACATTTGTATCATCTGCAAACATAATACATTTCAATTTATTAGATACTGAACATCAGCATAATACAGTCATCACACAAGTTAATCATCATAGTATGTACATTGAAATATTTACATTATTTACAATCCGGGGGGTGGGATGAGGAGCTTTGGTTGATATCAGAACTTGTGGACATTGAAACAGTGTAGGTCTTATTTAGTAGGATATGTACAGCCAGTGAGTTCAGATAGCATAAGAACAAGTATATGCATTAGAAGTACATTTGAGTTGTTTATAATCCGGGGAGATGGGATGTGAATGGAGGAGGGTATTAGTAAAGTCTTGAAGTTGCCTGGAGGTGTTGTTTTAGAGCGGTTTTGAAGGAATATAGAGATGCACTTATTTTTATACCTGTTGGGAGTGCATTCCACATTGATGTGGCCTAGAAAGAGAATAAGTTAAGACCTTTGTTAGATCGAAATCTGGGTTTAACGTGGTTTGTGGAGCTCCCCCTGGTGTTGTGGTTATGGCGGTCATTTACGTTAAGGAAGTAGTTTGACATGTACTTCGGTATCAAGGAGGTGTAGCGGATTTTATAGACTAGGCTCGGTGCAAGTTGTTTTACTCTGTCCTCCACCCTGAGCCAGCCCACTTTGGAGAAGTGGGTTGGATTGAGGTGTGATCCGGGGTGGAGGTCTAAAAGTAACCGGACTAGCTTATTCTGGGATGGCAGAGGGGTTAGTGCGTCTGCCTCACAATACGGAGCTCCCCCTGGTGTTGTGGTTATGGTGGTCATTTACGTTAAGGAAGTAATTTGACATGTACTTCGGTATCAAGGAGGTGTAGCGGATTTTATAGACTAGGCTCGGTGCAAGTTGTTTTACTCTGTCCTCCACCCTGAGCCAGCCCACTTTGGAGAAGTGGGTTGGATTGAGGTGTGATCTGGGGTGGAGGTCTAGAAGTAACCGGACTAGCTTATTCTGGGATGGCAGAGGGGTTAGTGCGTCTGCCTCACAATACGGAGCTCCCCCTGGTGTTGTGGTTATGGCGGTCATTTACATTAAGGAAGTAGTTTGACATGTACTTCGGTATCAAGGTGTAGCGGATTTTATAGACTAGGCTCGGTGCAAGTTGTTTTACTCTGTCCTCCACCCTGAGCCAGCCCACTTTGGAGAAGTGGGTTGGATTGAGGTGTGATCTGGGGTGGAGGTCTAAAAGTAACCGGACTAGCTTATTCTGGGATGGCAGAGGGGTTAATGCGTCTGCCTCACAATACGGAGCTCCCCCTGGTGTTGTGGTTATGGCGGTCATTTACGTTAAGGAAGTAATTTGACATGTACTTCGGTATCAAGGAGGTGTAGCGGATTTTATAGACTAGGCTCGGTGCAAGTTGTTTTACTCTGTCCTCCACCCTGAGCCAGCCCACTTTGGAGAAGTGGGTTGGATTGAGGTGTGATCTGGGGTGGAGGTCTAGAAGTAACCGGACTAGCTTATTCTGGGATGGCAGAGAGGTTAGTGCGTCTGCCTCACAATACGAAGGTCCTGCAGTCCTGGGTTCAATCCCCGGCTCGGGATCTGTCTGTGTGGAGTTTGCATGTTCTCCCCGTAATTTCGTGGGTTCCCTCCGGCTTCCTCCCACCTCCAAAGACATGCACCTGGGGATAGGCCCCTCCCACTTCCAAAGACATGCACCTGGGGATAGGTTGATTGGCAACACTAAGTGAATGTTGTCTGTCTCTCTGTGTTGGCCCTGCGATGAGGTGGCGACTTGTCCAGGGTGTACGCCGCCTTCCGCCCGATTGCAGGGGTTCAGCGACCCCAAAGGGAATAAGCGGTAGAAAATGGATGGTTAGATGGATGTATTCTTTTTGTACAACGCAACTTAACAAACCTCATTTTATGAAAAGGTGAAGATTCCAATGTTTTGGTAAATATAATAATAATAATAATAATAATAATAATAATAATAATAATAATAATAATAATATCCGAAAGGCCTCACTTTTACTGTGAATGAGGAAACATCCGGAACCAAAAGTGTTGATCCCACATGATTTGTATGTGTTCATTTTCTTCAGGCTGTAATTACTGTAACAGGCAGGTATTATTACACGTTCAACCATGAAAACAATGAAAAATGTTGCTTTTTAATATTAGAAACCCTTCAATTGAGATTCACATCCGATTCCGTGTTCCATTTTCTCTCAATAATTTATCGTGTGCTTTATTGTAAACATGCTCGCCGTACTTTATGTGTGGGAATACAACAACTGTGTCCTGTATATTTACATAGCAGGATGCAGCTCGCGTTTCCACAAAACCAAACAGAGGTGGTCGACTGGGATTCGGTTTTATTTGTATTGATGTTATTTGTTGATACGCACGCTTCTAAATGAGATCTCCAGAGACATTTCTGTTGCTTGAACGGGCAGAGGTGTCCACGTTGAGAACGTGAATATGGCACACGCAACTTGCTTAATAATTGATCGATTCATCTTATAGCGCTTTTCTTTTTGTTTATCAACCAGGGATCTTTGCTTTCTAATCTTTCCCTGCTCACAAGGCAACCATTTCCTGATTTCTCGAACACAAAAGATACATTCAGGGTTATCACGCCAGAAGTTTAAAATGATCATGTTTTCAGGATATATAGTTTACTCCTTGAACTGCCGCCGGGTATATAGTATGCACCTGACGAGAATTACTGCCGGGTCAAACTCGTTTCGCCAAATAATTAGCATATGCCTAGAATTTCCACCGGGTCAAACTCGTCACGTCTCGAGTGACACTTCACCTGTCGTCATTTTCAAAATGGAGGAGGCTGATTTCAAACATTTGAAATCGCATAAAGTGAAGAAGATTATCAATCAATCAATCAATGTTTATTTATATAGCCCCGAATCACAAATGTCTCAAAGGACCGCACAAATCATTACGACTACGACATCCTCGGAAGAACCCACGAAAGGGCAATGAAAACTCACACCCAGTGGGCAGGGAGGATTCACATCCAGTGGGACGCCAGTGACAATGCTGACTTTGAGAAACCTTGGAGAGGACCTCAGATGTGGGCAACCCCCCCCCCCCTCTAGAGGACCGGAAGCAATGGATGTCGAGCGGGTCTAACATGATACTGTGAAAGTTCAATCCATAGTGGCTCCAACACAGCAGCGAGAGTCCCGTCCACAGGAAACCATCTCAAGCGGAGGCGGATCAGCAGCGTAGAGATGTCCCCAACCGATACAGGCGAGCGGTCCATCCTGGGTCCCGACGAGCGGTCCATCCTGGGTCTCGACTCTGGACAGCCAGTACTTCATCCATGGTCATCGGACCACAAGGGAGGGGGGGGACATAGGAGAAAGAAAAGAAGCGGCAGATCAACTGGTCTAAAAAGGGAGTCTATTTAAAGGCTAGAGTATACAGATGAGTTTTAAGGTGAGACTTAAATGCTTCTACTGAGGTAGCATCTCGAACTGTTACCGGGAGGGCATTCCAGAGTACTGGAGCCCGAACGGAAAATGCTCTATAGCCCGCAGACTTTTTTTGGGCTCTAGGAATCACTAATAAGCCGGAGTCTTTTGAACGCAGATTTCTTGCCGGGACATATGGTACAATACAATCGGCAAGATAGGCTGGAGCTAGACCGTGTAGTATTTTATACGTAAGTAGTAAAACCTTAAAGTCACATCTTAAGTGCACAGGAAGCCAGTGCAGGTGAGCCAGTATAGGTATATATGTATGTATATATGTATATAAAGGTATATACAGTACAGGCGTAATATGATCAAACTTTCTTGTTCTTGTCAAAAGTCTAGCAGCCGCATTTTGTACCAACTGTAATCTTTTAATGCTAGACATGGGGAGACCCGAAAATAAAACGTTACAGTAATCGAGACGAGACGTAACAAACGCATGGATAATGATCTCGGCGTCTTTAGTGGACAGAATGGAGCGAATATTAGCGATATTACGGAGATGAAAGAAGGCCGTTTTAGTAACGCTTTTAATGTGTGACTCAAAGGAGAGAGTTGGGTCGAAGATAATACCCAGATTTTTTACCGAGTCACCTTGTTTTATTATTTGGTTAAGAGCTATTCAGTAGGATTTAAGGTCCAAGCTATTGAATATGCTAAAAAGAACAGTAAGCAGCTATGTTTTATTAATATACCGTAGCTGCGTGTGTCAAATCTGAGTCATTAAATGACTCCCGCCTTCTGGTGATAGAGGGCGCTAGTGATGCTTCTTGCGACTACTCGGCTGCAGAAGAAGTGACAACAAGCAGCAAGAGTGTTTATTTTTTGCTCTCCCTTGCACTTTTAACATGGAGGATTACATATCTAAAATAAAACAGTTTTCTAAACTGGACTTTCAATCAAAGCAGGAGGTTATAAAGGAAGAGCTCCATCGAGACAGAGAGTCTTTTAAAACTGAAGAAAGATAAGGAAGACTTCTATAAATAAGTTATCGATGCTTTTGATCAGAAGGAGCTGCGCATGGACTTCATTTATAAGTAAAGGTAAGACCATAATAAAAATGTGATTTTTATAACGGTATCCTTACATCACACTAAAAATTTTTAGCGCAGGCCTAAATTTACCACATGCCTTTGGTAAAAGCCGGAGTGAGAAGAGTTTTTAAATTAATTAGCGCCCCAGCGGCAATTCAAGTAAATACGGTATATTTGTCCAGGGTAGGGTTGTAACCTTAAAAGCAGTGAAGTTGTCACGTTGTGTAAATGGTAAATAAAAAGAGAATACATCCATCCATCTTCTTCCGCTTATCCGAGGTCGGGTGGCGGGGGCAGCAGCCTAAGCAGGGGAGCCCAAACTCTCCTCCCCCCAGCCATTTTGTCCAGCTCTTCCCGGGGAATCCCGAGGCGTTCCCAGGCCAGCCGGGAGACATAGTCTTCCCAACATGTCCTGGGTCCTCCCCGAGGCTTCCTACCGGTCCGACGTGCCCGAAACACCTCCCTATGGAGGCGTTCGGGTGGCATCCTTACCAGACGCCCGAAACAAAGAGAATACAATAATTTGCAAATCATTTTCAACTCATATTCAACTGGAAAATCTTGTTATTTTTGTAAATATTTGCTCATTTGGAATTTCATGACTGCATCATGTTTCAAAAAAGCTGGCACGAGTGGCAAAAAAGACTGAGAAAGTTAAATAATGCTCATCAAAGACTTATCTGGAACATCCCACGGGTGTGCAGGCTAATTGGGAAAAGGTGGGTTGCCATGATTGGGTATAAAAGCAGCTTCCGTGAAATGCTCACTTATTCACAAACAAGAACGGGGCGAGGGTCACCACTTTGTCAACAAATGCCTGAGCAAATTGTTTAAAAACAACATTTCTCAACCAGGTATTGCAAGGAATTGATGGATTTTACCATCCACGGTCCGTAATATCATCAAAAGGTTCAGAGAATCTGGAGAAATCACTGCACCTAAGCCATGATATTACGCACCTAGGATCCCTCAGGCGGTACTGCATCAAAAAGCCACATCAGTGTGTAAAGAATATCACCACATGGGCTCAGGAACACTTGAGGAAACCACCGTCAGTAACTACAAATGGTCGCTACATCTCTAAGTGCAAGTTAAAACCCTACTATTGAAAACCAAAGTCAATTATCAACAACACCCAGAAACGCCGCCGACTTCGCCGGGCCCGAGCTCATCTAAGATGGACTAAAGCAAAGTGGAAAAGTGTTCTGTGGTCTGACGAGTCCACATTTCAAATTGTTTTTGGAAATTGTGGATGTCGTGTCCTTCGGAACAAAGAGGAAAAGAACCACTAAATCACTAACCCTGGCCTCCACGGTGACAAATAAAGTTGGTTTCTTACAAGTATCATTATCACTGCATGACAAGGAATAGCTATGACAATATATTGTTTGGTGTATAAGTGATGAAGGAACATTTCAAAATGGATTACAAAGGTTCCGAATTTAGCTGATGTGCATGCGATAACATATTAGATTATTGCTGCTTAAATTTACAAACCCTGTTTCCATATGAGTTGGGAAATTGTGTTAGATGTAAATATAAACAGAATACAATGATTTGCAAATCCTTTTCAACCCGTATTCAATTAAATGCACTACAAAGACAACATATTTGATGTTCAAACTCAAAAACTTCATTTTTTCTTTGCAAATAATAATTAACTTAGAATTTCATGGCTGCAACACGTGCCAAAGTAGTTGGGAAAGGGCATCTTCACCACTGTCTTACATCACCTTTTTTTTTTAACAACACTTAATAAACGTTTGGGAACTGAGGAAACTATTTGTTGAAGCTTTTAAAGTGGAATTCTTTCCCATTCTCGTTTCGTGTAGAGCTTCAGTCGTTCAACAGTCCGGGGTCTCCGCTGTCGTAATTCGTGAAATTTGTGATTCTCCTGGAAAGATCGGGAGGGTTGGCAAGTATGAGAATTAGCGTTGAATGCGGTGATACAGCGGCATCGCCACTGTATAATACCGGCGGGCCAGCTCTAATGTTAATTTATTATTGCCTCAAGGGCCAAATTAAATTACACGGCAGGCCAAATTTGGCTCGCGGGCCAGAGTTTGACACCCATGGTATATAAGAAATACTTGACTTTCAGTTAATTGTAGCTATATATATCCATCCATCCATCCATTTTCTACCGCTTATTCCCTTTTGGGGTCGCGGGGGGCGCTGGCGCCTATCTCAGCTACAATCGGGCGGAAGGCAGGGTACACCCTGGACAAGTCGCCACCTCATCGCAGGGCCAACACAGATAGACAGACAACATTTACACTCACATTCACACACTAGGGCCAATTTAGTGTTGCCAATCAACCTATCTATATATATATATATATATATATATATATATATATATATATATATATATATATATATATATGTATATATATATATATATATATATATATATATATATATATATATATATATATAAGAGAAATACTTGAATTTCAGTGTTCATTTATTTACACATATACACACACATAACACTCATCTACTCATTGTTTAGCTAAGGTTGAATTGTCCATCCTTGTTCTATTCTCTGTCACTGTTTTTCTAACCATGCTGAACACCTTCCCTGATGATGCATTGCTGTGTGACACGCACAAAAGTGCTTTCATCAAATGCACTAGAGTCTGGAATCTTCCATCTCTCCCTAGCATGGACCCAAAACCGGTCAATCTTTGCTTCCTGAGGAAGATCTTCACTGCCAAGCAATTGGTAGTGAAGGCTATCCGGGTCCAATCGCAGCTGCGGCTTGGAACCTACAAGCGTATTTCTTCGTCTTACTCGTCGTCGGCGTTGCCACGGCTGTATCTTCCTCGTTCTTCTGCACTTTCTAAATGCCGAAGGTGTTAATGTCACATATGCATGTACAGCAGATGGCGGTATCCTCCCGTTTAAGAGCGTCACGACATTGCTGTTTACGGCAGACGAAAACGTGACTGCTGTTGTTGTGTGTTGTTACCGCGCTGGGAGGACGTTAATGAAACTGCCTAACAATAACGTCATTAGGCAGGCTCGCTGTTTATATTGTGGGAAAGCGGGCGTAAAAAACAGGCTGTCGATACGCCACTCAGGTCCGGACGGAGCTGGAGGGGGCGTGGCTTCCAGATCTGCCTGAATTTCGGGAGAGGCGCTGAATTTCGGGAGTCTCCCGGAAAATCCGGGAGGGTTGGCAAGTATGCCTCTCGTGTCCTGATTTAAAGCGACGGGCACCCAAACCCACCTTTTCCTTCGAAGAATCGATCCATGGGCCAAAAAGCGTCCCTGCTGTGTTTACATCCTCAGTGGGGTCCAGATCGATGTTCTCATCAGACGCGGTAATAGCCTGGCCGCTTCCTTCACCCCTCCGCAGGCCACACGCCCGTTCGCGCGCCATCGCCTAAACCACTTTCTGTAATATTTACCGGCGCCATTATCCCGAGCCTCCAAATGAGACGGCCGTTATCCCGCCGCCTCCGAATGCGTATTTGTGGCGCCGAAGTCGATCTTTGTCTTAAGATTATCCCGCAATTCTAACGCTCTTAAAGGCAGCCGGGGAATGCTGAAGTGCTGTCATCTGTGACGACGAGTTGGCGTGTCTTGCTGAAGCCTTTCCAAAGGAACAATCAGGCGGCGATTACCTGAGAGGAGGAAACGCTCAACACATGGGGCTGGTGACCAGGGGCGGTTCTAGGCATGCTTATATGAGGGGGCAGTCAGAAATGTGAAGGGGGCATCATGTGTACTAATCATGCTCCAGCACTTTTTTTTTTGGTGCTTATAGTACGGGTAGGGAACCTATGGCTCTAGAGCCAGATGTGGCTCTTTTGATGACTGCATCTGGCTCTCAGATAAATCTTAGCTGACATTGCTTAACACGATAATTATGAATAATTCCGCTGGTAATCACAGTGCTAAAAATAATGTGCAAAATATAAAACATTCTCATGCATTTATATCCATCCATCCGTTTTCTACCGCACCTGTTCAAGAAGTCGCATTAATGGTAAGAAGTATTTTATGTCACAGCTTGCTGCGGGTTCGTTCTCCCAGGAAGGCAGACGGACTACTCGGGACATGGCATTTAGGTAAAAACATGATTTAATTTTAACTAAAAAAAATATACAAACAAAAATCGCTCACAGCGGAGGCACAACTCGGGCTAAAGAACAAAGCTAACGCATATACAGACTAAGAACATAAATCAAACAAAACTTACTTGGCATGGCATGAAGCACGAAACTATTGCAAAGCATGAATCAAGTCAGCACAGGGCGACTGACTGGCAAAGACGAGCTTAAATACTGCCTCTGATTAGCGCTCGGGAAGCAGGTGAGCGAGCATTTTGTCCACCAGAGACAGGTGGACAAAATGAGTAACCAAGGAAACCAGACAAGGGAGTGGAACAAAACAGGAACTTAAAGAGTTCAAAGGAAAAACAGCACATGGCCAAACAAAAACATGACATTTATTTATTATTGGTTAGCTTCAGAATAACAATGTTATTAAAAAGAATAAGATACTTATTATACTCTAAAAATGTTGTTCTTACTTAAAAATGCACGCATTTAGTTGTATTCAGTGTTAAAAAATATGATATGGCTCTCACGGAAATACATTTTGAAATATTTGGCTTTCATGGCTCTCTCAGCCAAAAATGTTCCCGACCCCTGAAGTAAGCGTTGCTTCGGTTTGTTGACAAATTGGACGTTTTTACTGGCAGTCTTCAAAGTACCCCAAAGCTGCCACAAATGATTGGAGGATGCGGGAAGAGCTGTGGACCGTCCGCCCCTCAGTTTTTGAGGACCAGTCATAGACAATTTAGAGTGAAAAGCAAATTTAATTTTCACCCGCATACAAAACAAAAGATGATTTAATTTGAACTAAAAAAAAATATACAAACAAAAATCGCTCACAGCGGAGGCACAACTTGGCCTAAAGAACAAAGCTAACGCATAAACAGACTAAGAACATAAATCAAACAAAACTTACTTGGCATGGCATGAAGCACGAAACTATTGCAAAGCATGAATCAAGTCAGCACAGGGCGACTGACTGGCAAAGACGAGCTTAAATACTGCCTCTGATTAGTGCTCGGGAAGCAGGTGAGCGAGCATTTTGTCCACCAGAGACAGGTGGACAAAATGAGTAACCAAGGAAACCAGACAAGGGAGTGGAACAAAACAGGAACTTAAAGAGTCCAAAGGAAAAAAAGCACATGGCCAAACAAAAACATGATCAACAGACATGACATTTTATTTATTATTGGTTAGCTTCAGAATAACAATGTTATTAAAAAGAATAAGAGACTTATTATACTCTAAAAATGTTGGTCTTACTTAAAAATGCACGCATTTAGTTGTATTCAGTGTTAAAAAATATGATATGGCTCTCACGGAAATACATTTTGAAATATTTGGCTTTCATGGCTCTTTCAGCCGAAAAGGTTCCCGACCCCTGGAGTAAGCGTTGCTTCGGTTTGTTGACAAATTGGACGTTTTTACTGGCAGTCTTCAAAGTACCCCAAAGCTGCCACAAATGATTGGAGGATGCGGGAAGAACTGTGGATCACATCGGACCGTCCGCCACGCAGTTTTTGAGGACCAGTCATAGACAATTTAGAGTGAAAAGCTAATTTAATTTTCACCCGCACACAAAACAAAAGATGATTTACTTTTAACTAAAAAAAATATACAAACAAAAATCACTCACAGCGGAGGCACAACTCGGCCTAAAGAACAAAGATAACGCATAAACAGACTAAGAACATAAATCAAACAAAACTTACTTGACATGGCATGAAGCACAAAACTATGGGGAGGCATGAAACAAGTCAGCACAGGGCGACTGACTGGCAAAGACAAGCTTAAATACTGCCTCTGCTTAGTGCTCGGGAAGCAGGTGAGCGAGCATTTTGTCCACCAGAGACAGGTGGACAAAATGAGTAACCAAGGAAACCAGACAAGGGAGTGGAAAAAAACAGGAACTTAAAGAGTCCAAAGGAAAAACAGCACATGGCCAAACAAAAACATGATCAACAGACATGACATTTTATTTATTATTGGTTAGCTTCAGAATAACAATGTTATTAAAAAGAATAAGAGACTTATTATACTCTAAAAATGTTGGTCTTACTTAAAAATGCACGCATTTAGTTGTATTCAGTGTTAAAAAATATGATATGGCTCTCACGGAAATACATTTTGAAATATTTGGCTTTCATGGCTCTCTGAGCCAAAAAGGTTCCCGACCCCTGACTTATAGTAACGATGCTTTCTTCATTGAAATGGGTCTTTAGCTATGTGTCCAACCCCAACCTGGAGTAGTGGATCGCACTTTGTCAGGCCTCTACGTTCAGACCTGTCCAACTTGGGTGTCCCACCTGAAGACTAAGCTCCTGCTGGTATAGCTCTTACGGTCACTGAGGCACGCTAACCCCCTGACCACAATAAGGTGGCAATCCCTCAGGGGGGGAAAACTGAAAAATAAAAATAAATGAATAAAATAAAATAAAACATCCTTCATCCAGATTTTATCAACCAACTACATAACATTTATCAATCAATGTTTATTTATATAGCCCCAAATCACAAATGTCTCAAAGGACTGCACAAATCATTACGACTACAACATCCTCGGAAGAACCCACAAAAGGGCAAGGAAAACTCACACCCAGTGGGCAGGGAGAATTCCCATCCAGTGGGACGCCAGTGACAATGCTGACTATGAGAAACCTTGGAGAGGACCTCAGATGTGGGCAACCCCCCCCCTCTAGGGGACCGAAAGCAATGGATGTCGAGCGGGTCTAACATGATACTGTGAAAGTTCAATCCATAGTGGCTCCAACACAGCCGCGAGAGTTCAGTTCAAGCGAATCCAAGACAACAGCGAGAGTCCCGTCCACAGGAAACCATCTCAAGCGGAGGCGGATCAGCAGCGTAGAGATGTCCCCAACCGATACACAGGCGAGCGGTCCATCCTGGGTCCCGACGAGCGGTCCATCCTGGGTCTCGACTCCGGACAGCCAGTACTTCATTCATGGTCATCGGACCGGACCCCCTCCACAATGGAGGGGGGGACATAGGAGAAAGAAAAGAAGCGGCAGATCAACTGGTCTAAAAAGGAGGTCTATTTAAAGGCTAGAGTATACAGATGAGTTTTAAGGTGAGACTTAAATGCTTCTACTGAGGTAGCATCTCCAACTGTTACCGGGAGGGCATTCCAGAGTACTGGAGCCCGAACCGAAAACGCTCAATAGCCCGCAGACTTTTTTTGGGCTCTAGGAATCACTAATAAGCCGGAGTCTTTTGAACGCAGATTTCTTGCCGGGACATATGGTACAATACAATCGGCAAGATAGGCTGGAGCTAGACCGTGTAGTATTTTATACGTAAGTAGTAAAACCTTAAAGTCACATCTTAAGTGCACAGGAAGCCAGTGCAGGTGAGCCAGTACAGGTATATATGTATGTATATATGTATATAAAGGTATATACAGTACAGGCGTAATATGATCAAACTTTCTTGTTCTTGTCAAAAGTCTAGCAGCCGCATTTTGTACCAACTGTAATCTTTTAATGCTAGACATGGGGAGACCCGAAAATAAAACGTTACAGTAATCAAGGCGAGACGTAACAAACCCATGGATAATGATCTCGGCGTCTTTAGTGGACAAAATGGAGCGAATTTTAGCGATATTACAGAGATGAAAGAAGGCCGTATTAGTAACGCTTTTAATGTGTGACTCAAAGGAGAGAGTTGGGTCGAAGATAATACCCAGATTTTTAACCGAGTCACCTTGTTTTATTATTTGGTTGTCAAATGTTAAAGTTGTATTATTAAATAGAGGTCGGTGTCTAGCAGGACCGATAATCAGCATTTCCGTTTTTTTGGCGTTGAGTTGCAAAAAGTTAGCAGACATCCATTGTTTAATTTCATTAAGACACGCCTCCAGCTGACTACAATCCGGCGTGTTGGTCAGCTTTAGGGGCATGTAGAGTTGGGTGTCATCAGCATAACAGTGAAAGCTAACACCGTATTTGCGTATATGATGTCACCTAGCGGCAGCATGTAGATGCGGAAGAGTGCAGGGCCAAGGACCGAACCCTGGGGAACTCCACACGGTACATTAACATAGTCCGAGGTCACATTGTTATGGGAGACACACTGCATCCTATCAGTAAGATAAGAGTTAAACCAAGACAGGGCTGAGTCTGACATACCAATTCGTGTTTTGATACGCTCTAATAAAATATTATGATCGACGGTATCGAAAGCAGCGCTAAGATCGAGGAGCAGCAACATAGATGACGCATCAGAATCCATCGTTAGCAATAGATCATTAGTCAATTTTGCGAGGGCTGTCTCAGTCGAGTGATTTGCCCTGAAACCTAATTGAAAGTTTTCACATAGATTGTTAGACGCTAAGTGTTCATTTAACTGCTCTGCAACAATTTTTTCGAGGATTTTCGAAATAAAGTTATCCTAACTGGATGGCCTAATTCTCAAATAAATTTTGACCCAAAATAGGACTTCACACACTACAGTCAATATTTACAAAACTGAAAGGTAGTCTGATGAATAATGATAAGAAGGAATCTCAAACTAATTTATAAAACAGAACGTGGGCACAAAATTCATTCACTCCAATGTATGTGTGTTGCCCACTTGCTTGTAAATTGATGAAAACGGCTGTGTTTTTGTTTTTAGGTGTCTTGGTCGTATCAAATGAAACTTATCATTTGTTTATTCCAAAATGTAGATTGAAACATTAAAGGTTGACTATGTAGACTTACAAGAAAAACTACAGAAAAAGAATTCCAGCAGTCGATTGCCAGACCGTTGCTAAGTAAAACGGGCCGTTGCTAGGGACTCCGCTCTGAACAGAGGACAGCAGAGGAGGACTGCTAAGCACCTTATGTTTCATTTTTACCGTCATTAACAGCACATGTAGCTTGTTACAGGGACAGTGGAGGCTCTCTGCCTTCCAAACCACTGCTGCTCAGAGCCTCCGCTGTCACTGCTCTCGTCAAATTGTAAAAAAAAAAAAAAAAAAAAAAAAAAAGGAACTCCGTAGCACGGAAAGTCCGCGACGATAAACGTGTTTATGACAGGTAAGACTGCACAAATACACCCATCCTAACAAGTATATGATAAATGTAGACAACTTTTCCTTTTCTTTTACTTTCATAATGCAACAGTGATTGGATGTTTACTGAGGGTTGAGGGGTGTGTGCGGGTGTGTGTCTGCTGCGCAGCCTGTGGAATGTTGAATACACGCACAGCGGAGGGAGGGATGAGAGGGAAGCATCCATCCATCCATACATCCATCATCTTCCGCTTATCAGAAGTCGGGTCGCGGGGGCAGGAGCCTAAACAGGGCAGCCCAGACTTCCCTCTCCCCAGCCACTTCGTCTAGCTCTTCCTGGGGGATCCCGAGGCGTTCCCAGGCCAGCCGGGAGACATAGTCTTCCCAACGTGTCCTGGGTCTTCCCCGTGGCCTCCTACCAGCTGGACGTGCCCTAAACACCTCCCTAGGGAGGCGTTCGGGTGGCATCCTGACCAGATGCCCGAACCACCTCATCTGGCTCCTCTCGATGTGGAGGAGCAGCGGCTTTACTTTGAGTTCCTCCCGGATGGCAGAGCTTCTCACCCTATCTCTAAGGGAGAGACCTGGAAACTCATTTCGGCCGCTTGTACCCGTGATCTTATCCTTTCGGTCATGACCCAAAGCTCATGACCATAGGTGAGGATGGGAACGTAGATCGACCGGTAAATTGAGAGCTTTGCCTTCCGGCTCAGCTCCTTCTTCACCACAACGGATCGGTACAACGTCCGCATTACTGAAGACGCCGCACCGATCCGCCTGTCGATCTCACGATCCACTCTTCCCCCACTCGTGAACAAGACTCCTAGGTACTTGAACTCCTCCACTTGGGGCAGGGTCTCCTCCCCAACCCGGAGATGGCATTCCACCCTTTTCCGGGCGAGAACCATGGACTCGGACTTGGAGACGCTGATTCTCATTCCGGTCGCTTCACACTCGGCTGCGAACCGATCCAGTGAGAGCTGAAGATCCCGGCCAGATGAAGCCATCAGGACCACATCATCTGCAAAAACCAAACCGGATTCCCTCAACGCCTTGGCTGCGCCTAGAAATTCTGTCCATAAAAGTTATGAACAGAATGGGTGACAAAGGACAGCCTTGGCGGAGTCCAACCCTCACTGGAAATGTGTCTGACTTACTGCCAACAATGCGGACCAAGCTCTGACACTGATCATACAGGCAGCGGACCGCCACAATAACACAGTCCGGTACCCCATACTCTCTGAGCACTCCCCACAGGACTTCCCGAGGGACCTTGTCGAATGCCTTCTCCAAGTCCACAAAGCACATGTAGACTGGTTGGGCAAACTCCCATGCACCCCCAAGAACCCTGCCCAGAGTATAGAGCTGGTCCACAGTTCCACGACCAGGACGAAAACCACACTGTTCCTCCTGAATCCGAGGTTGGACTATCCGGCGTAGCCTCCTCTCCAGTACACCTGAATAAACCTTACCGGGAAGACTGAGGAGTGTGATCCCACGATAGTTGGAACACACCCCCCGGTCCCCCCTTCTAAATCGTGTGTGTCCCTTTTTCGGCGGATTTTTCCGCTAGTGCAGATAATTTTGTCAACTTGTAATGTAGTAATTTTGTGAGTTTATTCAAATGTACTTTCTCAAATTTTGATTTGAGGGGGGAGGACATTTATTTAAGGGGGCTCTGCCCCCTCTTGCCCCTGCGTAGAGCCGGCCATGCTCATGACCAAGCTTCGAGAAGTCTGATCACTGTAATCAGATTGCTTCTCGCTCGCTTAGCCAGCCGGGATCATATTTTCGCTCTCCGTGCGCCGCATTTTATGGACATTTGCCCGCGTCGAGTCGCCTCGACGTGCACCGCGTCTGAAACCGAGGTGCCTTTTTTTTAAATGCAGCGCGGAGAAATTTATGTCGGAGTCCCCCGCCCCAATGTAACAAATCTTTGCTTATTCGCGGGCGACATCGTAAGGGACGTCATCCCTTATCTGAGACGATGCCTTAACGGGGCCTGGGATCTGCGGCCGCCCGGCGCACAACGGGAACCCGTTTGATGAATGGCGGCGATAGTGGAACTGCGGCCTGACGGGGGAGTGGAAATAAATAAATAAATTAGGAGTTCATCATGCAAATTCATCTAGCCGAGCGTGGCACATTCTTCA
Source organism: Nerophis ophidion (assembly GCF_033978795.1). NCBI lineage: Eukaryota > Metazoa > Chordata > Actinopteri > Syngnathiformes > Syngnathidae > Nerophis > Nerophis ophidion. The sequence goes on along the minus strand of NC_084635.1, from coordinate 33,685,934 downwards.
AAGAGACACCTCCTCTGGAGAGGGGAGACAGTCTGATAAAGAGACAAATGAGTTAGTGATCGCCATGCCAGCCTCCTACCTCGTTTTTGCGTGTGTGTGTGTGTGTGTGTGTTCATGTATTGCAACCCTCCTTGAGACATCAACAAGGGAAAGTAGCTTCCATATGAGGAGGTGTGAACAAGTGATGATCGAAATAATGGTGCCAATACGGAAAAACGTGGAGAATGCCTCGTTTGCACCCCCTGCTGGTGAAATGTATCAAAATGAGGGATTTTTCAAGTTGACTGTGTGCTGCTTTTAAAAGTGCTCCCCCTCTGGTCAACATATGAAATAACATATGTGTGTAAGAAATTGAAATGCACCGCCTTTTTGCCCAAATAATAATAAAACAATATATAAATATATATATGTATATTTGACTGTGTGCTGCTTTTAAAAGTGCTCCCCCTCTGGTCAACATATGAAATAACATGTGTGTGTAAGAAATTGAAATGCACCCCCTTTTTGCCCAAATAATAATAAAACAATATATAAATATAAATATGTATATTTGACTGTGTGCTGCTTTTAAAAGTGCTCCCCCTCTGGTCAACATATGAAACAACATGTGTGTGTAAGAAATTGAAATGCACCCCCTTTTTGCCAAAATAATGATAAAACAATATATAAATATAAATATGTATATTTGACTGTGTGATGCTTTTAAAAGTGCTCCCCCTCTGGTCAATATATGGAATAACATGTGGGTTCTTCCGAGGATGTTGTAGTCGTAATGATTTGTGCAGTCCTTTGAGACATTTGTGATTTGGGGCTATATAAATAAACATTGATTGATTGATTGATTGATTGATTGTGTGTAAGAAATTGAAATGCACCCCCTTTTTGCCCAAATAATAATAAAACTATATATGAATATAAATACGTATATTTGACTGTGTGCTGCTTTTAAAAGTGCTCCCCCTCTGGTCAACATATGAAATAACATGTGTGTGTAAGAAATTGAAATGCACCCCCTTTTTGCCAAAATAATAATAAAACAATATATAAATATAAATATGTATATTTGACTGTGTGCTGCTTTTAAAAGTGCTCCCCCTCTGGCCAACATATGAAATAACATGTGTGTGTACGAAATTGAAATGCACCCCCTTTTTGCCAAAATAATAATAAAACAATATATAAATATAGATATGTATATTTGACTGTGTGCTGCTTTTAAAAGTGCTCCCCCTCTGGTCAACATATGAAATAACATGTGTGGGTGTAAGAAAATGAAATGCACCCCCTTTTTGCCAAAATAATAATAAAACAATATATAAATATGTATATTTGACTGTGTGATGCTTTTAAAAGTGCTCCCCCTCTGGCCAACATATGAAATAACATGTGTGTGTACGAAATTGAAATGCACCCCCTTTTTGCCAAAATAATAATAAAACAATATATAAATATAGATATGTATATTTGACTGTGTGCTGCTTTTAAAAGTGCTCCCCCTCTGGTCAACATATGAAATAACATGTGTGGGTGTAAGAAAATGAAATGCACCCCCTTTTTGCCAAAATAATAATAAAACAATATATAAATATAAATATGTATATATGACTGTGTGCTGCTTTTAAAAGTGCTCCCCCTCTGGTCAACATATGAAATAACATGTGTGTGTAAGAAATTGAAATGCACCCCCTTTTTGCCAAAATAATGATACAACAATATACAAATATAAATATGTATATTTGACTGTGTGCTGCTTTTAAAAGTGCTCCTCCTCTGGTGAACATATGAAATAACATGTGTGTGTAAGAAATTGAAATGCACCCCCTTTTTGCCAAAATAATAATAAAAAAATGTATAAATATGTATATAGAGACATACTGTAATAACTTAAATTAAATAATGAAGATTAAAACACTTTTAAACTTTTAAAAGTGCCCCTCCTCTGGTCAACATATGAAATAACATGTGTGTGTAAGAAATTGAAATGCACCCCCTTTTTGCCAAAATAATAATAAAACAATATATAAATATGTATATAGAGACATACTGTAATAATTTGAAGTAAATAATGGAGATTTACCCATTTATTAAAAAACTTTTAAAAGTGCTCCTCCTCTGGTCAACATATGAAATAACATGAGTGTGTAAGAAATTGAAATGCACCCCCTTTTTGCCAAAATAATAATAAAACAATGTATAAATATGTATATAGAGACATACTGTAATAACTTGAAGTAAATAATGAAGATTAAAAATCTTTTAAAACTGCTCCTCCTCTGGTCAACATATGAAATAACATGTGTGTGTAAGAAATTGAAATGCACCCCCTTTTTGCCAAAATAATAATAAAACAATGTATAAATATGTATATAGAGACATACTGTAATAACTTGAAGTAAATAATGAAGATTAAAAAACTTTTAAACTTTTAAAAGTGCTCCTCCTCTGGTCAACATATGAAATAACATGTGTGTGTGAGGAATTGAAATGCACCCCCTTTTGGCCAAAATAATAATAAAACAATATATAAATATGTATACAGAGACATACTGTAATAACTTGAAGTAAATAATGAAGATTAAAAAACTTTTAAAAGTGCGCCTCCTCTGGTCAACATATGAAATAACATGTGTGTGTAAGAAATTGAAATGCACCCCCTTTTTGCCAAAATAATAATAAAACAATGTATACATGTGTATATACAGACATACTGTAATAACTTGAAGTAAATAATGAAGATTAAAAAACAATTACAAACAAAACATTTAATTAACTAAAAACAGTCTTTGTCTCACAATGCGTCAACTTTTTTGTATAAAAATTGGGAACAATTTCTCATGTTCTTTCTGCTCTGTACTTTTTTGTTGTTACTTATTTGTTCTTATTCTCGACAGCGTGGCGCAGTGGGAGAGTGGCCGTGCGCAACCCGAGGGTCCCTGGTTCAATCCCCACTTAGTACCAACCTCGTTATGTCCTGAGCAAGACTCTTCACCCTTGCTCCTGATGGGTGCTGGTTAGCGCCTTGCATGGCAGCTCCCTCCATCAGTGTGTGAATGTGTGTGTGAATGGGTAAATGTGGAAGTAGTGTCAAAGTGCTTTGAGTTCCTTGAAGGTAGAAAAACGCTATACAAGTACAACCCATTTATCTTTTATTTATTACTTTTTTATGTACTAAATTGGCCCTAGTGTGTGAATGTGAGTGTGAATGTTGTCTGTCTATCTGTGTTGGCCCTGCGATGAGGTGGCGACTTGTCCAGGGTGTACCCTGCCTTCCGCCCGATTGTAGCTGAGATAGGCGCCAGCGCCCCCCGCGACCCCGAAAGGGAATAAGCGGTAGAAAATGGATGGATGGATGTAAAACGTTGACTTTTTAATGAAAAAAACGGTGACATTTGTCATATAAAATTCAGACTTTTATCACAATATTGCCAATTTTTTAGTTGTTTTTGTAAAACTGTGACATTTTTGGAGTAAAATGATGACTTTTGTCGTATTTTTTCCAAGTCAAATTCCAATCATTATTATAATATTGCTAAAATTTTAAAGTTTTGACTTTTGTCAAGTACAATTACGACTCTTTTCAGAATACATTTTAGGCTTTTCTTGTGAACCTGTGACTGTTAATGAGTTAAATTCCAACTTATATTGCACAAATGTTCAGTTTTTCTTGTAAAACTTTCACTTGCGTTGAATAAGATTTCGACTTTAATTATAATACTGCCAAAATGTAAGTTTTTCTTGTGAAATTCCAACTCATTTTTCATAATAAGCTTGTTTATATTTGCATAGTACGTACCCTGCCTTCCGCCTGATTGTAGCTGAGATAGGCGCCAGCGTCCCCCGCAACCCCAAAAAGAGAAAAAGTGGTAGAAAAATGGATGGATGGATGGTATATATTATTAATGTTGTAAATACACATCTTTATACAGTATATCTAGAAAGGATGGTCCTAAAGAGGTAAGCATTTTTCTCAGGTCTCAAGAAGGTAAGAAACACAAGAATGCATGTGTGTGTGTGTGTGTGTGTGTTACAACTTGTCTCTGTCGACCTTTTGCCAGGATGTCCAGTGCAAGACTCCACATGTGGGCTTGATTCATCCCAGGTGGTTACTGACAGCCTTCAGTTGACCTAAACAATATCCCCCAAGAAGTTTTGTATCCTCTCAGCAGGGCGCATAATAAAACAATCACACGGGAGGTTTTTGTGATCCCAAAATGTGGAGGCAGCAGACAAGAAAAGTGCGTATTCCTTTATACAGGCAAAAATATGCCTAAGACCAAAGCAAAAAAAAGAAGCATACATCTCTTAGCATAGCATGGGCAGAAACACAGAACCTAAACAGTAGTGCAAAGCTAACATGAAACGTAAACAGCAGGGGTGTAACGGTACGTGTATTCGTATTGAACCGTTTCGATTCGGTTCGGAGGTGTACCGAACGAGTTTCCACACGGACATATTAGGTAGCGTACCGCACGTTGTGTAAACAATGCACACCGTGACACAACACACGGCATGCTAGCAGCGACCGGGCTACGATAGACTGACCACACCTCCTCTTTTGTGGGGCTGTCCGGGTGGAGTTTCTTAAATGCCTCAAATGTCCGGCATTTTAAGTTAGGGTTGCGTGTATTTTCAAGGTACGTTCGGGGTTAAGAAGGAGTTGAAAACAAAACAATTTGTGCACGCAGCAGCATTTGTGAGGGAAGGGCAGAGACAGAGAGAACGAGAGAGTTATGATAAACGCGCATGCGTCGCCAGGCTTTGCTTTTTATCCATATATCCATCAAATTGTATTTTTTATTATCTATAGCAGGGGTGTCAAAAGTGTGTCATTTGGGGCCCACATCTAATGTTTTAAAGAGCCACGGCACATTTTAAAAATGCTACAAACATAACAAAAATGAAATAAAAAAGCTTAAAAGTTAAATGTAATTTAGAAAAAGTTGCAATGTTGACTAATAAAAAGAAGCAGTTTTTTTACTTTCAAACTGTCATTGCTCAAAACATAATATTGAATCAAAATCAATGTTATTAAAAATTATTGACCTATCCAAAGTTCCCATTACTTCACATCAAATATTCCACTAAGAAAATTTTTTTGGGTGGAAGATTTTGCAAATTTGGTATAGAAATAACCAAAAATTTATATTTTGTTGTTTTCTTACTGTACCGAAAATTAACCAAACCGTGACCTCTAAATGGAAGTTCGTACCGAACCAACATTTTTGTGTACCGTTACACCCCTAATAGGCCCTGCGATGAGGTGGCGACTTGTCCAGGGTGTACCCCGCCTTCCGCCCGATTGTAGCTGAGATAGGCGCCAGCGCCCCCCCCCGCGACCCCAGAGGGAATAAGCGGTAGAATATGGATGGATGGATGGATGGGTGTGAATGTGAGTGTGAATGTTGTCTTTCTATCTGTGTTGGCCCTGTGATGAGGTGGCGACTTGTCCAGGGTGTACTCCGCCTTCCGCCCGATTGTAGCTGAGATAGGCGCCAGCGCCCCCGCGACCCCAAAGGGAATAAGCGGTAGAAAATGGATGGATTATCTATAGCAAGGGTGTCAAAAGTGTGCCCCGGAGGCCCACAGCTAATGTTTTAAAGGCCCACGGCACATTCTAAAAATGCTACTTTTATAAAAAAAACAAAAACATAAAAAAAATGAAATAAAAAAGCTTAAAAGTGAAATGTAATTTAGAAAAAGTTGCAACGTTGACTAATAAAACAAAGCAGTTTTTTTTTTACTTTCAAACTGTCATTGCTCAAAACATAATATTGAATCAAAATCAATGTTATTTTGAATTATTGATTTTTCCAAGGTTCCCATTACTTCACATCAAATATTCCACTAAGAAAAATATTTTTGGTGGAAGATTTTTGCAAATTTGCTATATAAATAACCGAAAAATGTATTTTGTTGTTTTCTTACTGTACCGAAAATGAACCAAACCGTGACCTCTAAATCGAAGTTCGTACCGAACCAAAATGTTTGTGCACCGTTACACCCCTAATAGGCCCTGCGATGAGGTGGCGACTTGTCCAGGGTGTACCCCGCCTTCCGCCCGATTGTAGCTGAGATAGGCGCCAACGCCCCCCCACGACCCCAAAAGGGAATAAGCGGTAGAAAATGGATGGATGGATGGATGGATTATCTATTGCAAGGGTGTCAAAAGTGTGCCCCGGAGGCCCACAGCTAATGTTTTTAAGGTCCACGGCACATTCTAAAAATGCTACTAAAATAAACAAAAACATAACAAAAATTAAATAAAAAAGCTTAAAAGTTAAATGTAATTTAGAAAAAGTTGCAATGTTGACTAATAAAACAAAGCCGTTTTTTTTACTTTCAAACTGTCATTGCTCAAAACATAATATTGAATCAAAATCAATGTTATTTTGAATTATTGACCCATCCAAAGTTCCCGTTACCGCACATAAAATATTCCACTAACAAAAATATTTTTGGAGGAAGATTTTGCAAATTTGGTAAATAAATAACCCAAAAATGTATATATATATTTTTTTTCTTACTGTACCGAAAATGAACCAAACCGTGACCTCTAAATCGAGGTAAGTACCGAACCAAAATTTTTGTGTACCGTTACACCCCTAATAGGCCCTGCGATGAGATGACGACTTGTCCAGGGTGTACCCCGCCTTCCGCCCGATTGTAGCGGAGATAGGCGCCAGCGCCCCCGCGAGCCCAAAGGGAATAAGCGGTAGGAAATGGATGGATTATCTATAGCAAGGGTGTCAAAAGTGTGCCCCGGAGGCCCACAGCTAATGTTTTAAAGGCCCACGGCACATTCTAAAAATGCTACTAAAATAAACGAAAACATAACAAAAATGAAATAAAAAAAGCTTAAAAGTGAAATGTAATTTAGAAAAAGTTGCAACGTTGACTAATAAAACAAAGTAGTTTTTTTTACTTTCAAACTGCCATTGCTCAAAACATAATATTGAATCAAAATCAATGCTATTATGAATTATTGATTTTTCCAAAGTTCCCATTACTTCACATCAAATATTCCACTAAGAAAAATATTTTGGGTGGAAGATTTTTGCAAATTTGGTAAATAAATAACCAAAAAATGTATATTTTGTTGTTTTCTTACTGTACCGAAAATGAACCAAACGGTAAACGGGGTGTAACGGTAAACACATTTTTGTTTACCGTTACACCCCTAATAGGCCCTGCGATGAGGGGGCAACTTGTCCAGGGTGTACCCCGCCTTCCGCCCAATTGTAGCTGAGATAGGCGCCAGCGCCCCCCCGCGACCCCGAAAGGGAATAAGCGGTAGGAAATGGATGGATGGGTGTGAATGTGAGTGTGAATGTTGTCTGTCTATCTGTGTTAGCCCTGTGATGAGGTAGCGACTTGTCCAGGGTGTACCCCGCCCTCCGCCCGATTGTAGCTGAGATAGGCGCCAGCGCCCCCCGCGACCCCGAAAGGGAATAAGCGGTAGAAAATGGATGGATGGATACACCCCTAATAAACAGTAGCGCAAAGCTAGAGGTTGGTCAAGTGCCGGCTGGATGGGAAGAAAAAGTGGAGTGAAGTGAAGTGAATTATATTTATATAGCGCTTTTCTCTAGTGACTCAAAGCGCTTTACATAGTGAAACCCAATATCTAAGTTACATTTAAAGCCCTCTGATTGATGATCAGCGACGGGTGAG
>NC_084635.1:33555763-33673263 GCF_033978795.1 Nerophis ophidion | reverse complement strand
TTTCTTTACCAACAGAATTCCACAAATTAACACCGAGAACAGATAAACATCTACGTTTAACAACTAATCTTGCTTTTGGTAAAATAAACTTAGATTCATCTCTTAGATTGTATTTGCTGGTCTGTTGAGAGAAGTATTTTTGAATTCCTTCTGGAAGAGTATTTATTTTTGCTTTGAACATTATCTGTGTTATTTTATAATAAACAATATCTTGAAATTTCATAAGTTTTGCTTTAACAAATAATGGATGGGTATGGTCATAATATCCTGCTTTGTTTATTAATGGGGAAATCGTCGCTTTCTCGGTGCGAATCGCTCTCGCTGCTGGTGGCCATGATTGTAAACAATGTTCAGATGTGAGGAGCTCCAGAACCCGTGATGTCACGCGCACATCGTCTGCTACTTCCGGTACAGGCAAGGCTTTTTTATTAGCGGCCAAAGGTTGCGAACTTTATCGTCGATGTTCTCTACTAAATCCTTTCAGCAAAAATATTGACGTAGTAACAGTTTGAATAGAGAATGGGTGTATGGAACTCCTGGAAATTTCAAGAAAACAGGGAATATGCATGAAAAAATAAATAGCGTGTGTTGTTCACACAGAGGAATGTTTTGAATAGTTGGAATCGGTTGAAAAATTGAAAACTTGGGGACAAGATGTGAAAATAGGGCTTTGGAAAACTGGGAATTCTGGGAATTCCTGGAATTTAAAAACATTTTTTTTTTTTTTTAAATGGTAGTTTCATTAACCAGAGTGAGTGGAGTGTGTGAATGGTTGACCGGTTCCAATTGGATGAGAATTGTGGGATATGCAGTCCATTGTATATTTCCTGTTCATTGTCAGTGTGGAGAAAAGCCCGGGAAAATCGGGAATTTTGGGAAAAGGAAAACATGTTTTGGGTTCGATACATGGGAAGAGTAGTGTGTTTGGATCAGGGGTGTCAACCTCAAATACAGAGTGGGCCAAAATTCTAAACTGAAAAAAGCCGCGGGCCAAAGTTGAACAACTTAACCTTTTAATAGGGACCCAAACAAGTTTTGCATTGAATATTGAACAAGCAAGGCTTATATAACTTTATAGGGACTTGCAAAATGGAGTTTTCTTGTATATTGTAGCGTCCCGGAAGAGTTAATGCTGCAACGGGTTCTGGGTATTTGTTCTGTTGTGTTTATGTTGTGTTACGGTGCGGATGTTCTCCCGAAATGTGTTTGTCATTCTTGTTTGGTGTGGGTTCACAGTGTAACAGTGTTAAAGTTGTTTATACGGCCACCCTCAGTGTGACTTGTATGGCTGTTGACCAAGTATGCCTTGCATTCACTTGTGTGTGTGTAGAAGCCGCATATATTTCGTGACTCGGCCGGCACGCTGTTTGTATGGAGGAAAAACGGACGTGACGACGGGTTGTAGAGGATGCTAAAAGCAGTACCTTTAAGGCACGCCCCCAATATTCGGGAGGATGGTTGCCCCGGGAGATTTTCAGGGGGACACTGAAATTCGTGATTCTCTTGGAAAGATCGGGAGGGTTGGCAAGTAGGAGAATTAGCGTTGAATGCGGAGATAGAGCGGCACCGCCACTGTATAATACCGGCGGGCCAGCTCTAATGTTAATTTATTATTGCCTCAAGGGCCAAATGAAATTACACGGTGGGTGAAATTTGGCCCGCGGGCCAGAGTTTGACACCCACGGTTTGGATGCTTGAAAGGTCGAAATCATGTAAAAAAAAAAAAATTGCAAAATTTAAAAAAATTTAGTGCATTGTAGAATTATGACCACATCCATTAATTTGAATGGGAATTTCCTGGAAATTTGGAAATTTTGGAAAAAATGGGAAATGGAAAATATTGCTACTAACACAATTATCTCAGATGATATAAATGGGTTAATGTTGGAATTTTTGGAATCTGTTGAAAAATGTTGTCGTAATAACAGTTTGAATTGAGAATGGGTGTTTTGGAACTCCTGGAATTTCCAGAAAAAAAGGGAATTTGCATTAGAAAAAAATAACACGTGTTGTCTCCATTAAGAGGAATGTTTTGAAGATGGAATGGTTGGAATCTGTTGAAAAATGTGAACTGTGAAAACTTGAGGACAAGATGTGAAAATAGGGCTTTGGAAAACTGGGAATTCCGGGAATTCCTGGAATTTAAAAACATTTTTTTTTTTTTTTAATGGTAGTTTCATTAACCAGAGTGAGTGGAGTGTGTGGATGGTTGACCGGTTCCAATTGGATGAGAACTGTGAGATATGCAGTCCATTGTATATTTCCCATTCATTTTCAGTGTGGAGAAAAGCCCGGGAAAATCGGGAATTTTGGGAAAGGGAAAATATGTCTGGGGTTCGATATATGGGTAGAGTAGTGTTGTTGGCTGGTTGAAAGGTCGGAATCGGGTAAAAAATGCGGCAACATTTTGAAAAATTTTAGGGCATTGTAGAACTTTTAATTAACAAATTAACTCCCATTATTTTGAATGGGAATTTGCTGAAAAATTTGAGAATTTTGGAAAACATGGGAAATGGAAAATATTGCTACTAGCACAATTGTCCGAGATGATATAAATGGGATAATGTTGGAATTTTTGGAATCGGTTGAAAAATGTTGACGTAGTAACAGTTTGGATCGAGAATGGGTGTTTTGGAAGTCCTGTAAATTTCAAGAAAACAGGGAATGTGCAGGAAAAAATAAATAGCATGTGTTGTCCCCACTGAGATTAATTTTTTGACAATGGAATGGTTGGAATGTGTTGAAAAATGTGGACTGTGAACACTTGAGGACAAGATGTGAAAATAGGGCTTTGGAAAACTGGGAATTCTGAGAATTCCTGGAATTTAAATTCCAGGAATTCCCAGAATTCCCAGTTTTGGGAAGAGTCGAAATTGGGTTAAAAAATGCGGCAAAATTTAGTGCATTGTAGAACTATGAATACATCCATTAATTTGAATGGGAATTTTGGAAAAAACGGGAAATGGAAAATACTCCTAACAACACAATCTAGATGATATAAATGGGTTAATGTTTAAATTTTTGGAATCGGTTGAAAAATGTTGACGTTTTTTGTAAGGATTCCTAATTGATTAAAAAAAAAAAATCAAGAATCGATTTAATCCAATATTTGGTTAAACGCCAATCTAAAACCTTCATTCTATCCTTATTTAGCCATTCTTTTACCACTTTTGAGGTGTGTTTGGGGTCATCGTCCTGTTGGAACACCCAACCGCACCCAAGACCCAACCTCCGGGCTGATGATTTTAGCTTGTCTCGAAGAATTTGGAGGTAGTCCTCCGTTTTCATTGTCCCATTTACTCTAGACTAGACTTCCTTTTTATTATCATTCAAATTTGAACTTTACGGTACAGATAAAAACTACATTTCGTGGCATTAGCTCATGGTAATGCAGGATAACAAATCAATAAGGTGCAGATAAATATAAATAAACAGACTACTGTACAGATAAATATATTGCTGTGGAGAGGCTCAGCTGGCAAACGAGCAGCAGGGTAGGACACGCTGGAGCCCGGCCCAAGATGGCGGCAAAGATGCGGAGAATGCGGCCGAGCGGAGAGGCGGAGCGTGCCGGGTGCGACGCCGCAATCTGCTACACTATTAACATTTCTCCTCACGCTGCATAAAAGGGAAGAAGGAGGAGATATCGGGGCAGAAGGAGTTGGAGAGCTTGCAACAACGAATGAAGAGCGGCAGCAGCGAAAGCAAAGAGCAGACAAGGACGATGACGACGACGGCAGCTGAAAAGTGTACCGTGAGCAACCCGGCGACGAGGAAAGCTTTATTGAAAAATAAACAACAGACAAACCTGCTCAAGCGATCATGTCCTTCCTGAGTGGTCCGTGGAACCCACACGACGATGGCTTAAGTCGTTCATAATTGCACTTTGGCTTCACGGTGGCAGAGGGGTTAGTGCGTCTGCCTCACAATACGAAGTTCCTGCAGTCCTGGGTTCAAATCCAGGCTCGGGATCTTTCTGTGTGGAGTTTGCATGTTCTCCCCGTGAATGCGTGGGTTCCCTCCGGGTACTCCGGCTTCCTCCCACTTCCAAAGACATGCACCTGGGGATAGGTTGATTGGCAACACTAAATTGGCCCTAGTGTGTGAATGTGAGTGTGAATGTTGTCTGTCTATCTGTGTTGGCCCTGCGATGAGGTGGCGACTTGTCCAGGGTGTACCCTGCCTTCCGTCCGATTGTAGCTGAGATAGGCGCCAGCGCCCCCCGCAACCCCGAAAGGGAATAAGCGGTGAGAAAAAGGATGGATGGATGGATGGGCATATGCATCCACGTTTATATGTGTTGGTTTTCTGACAAGGACTTGTTTCTTCAGCATTGTCCACACGTTTCTGTCAGGACTTTGGGAAAGCCTTCATTCTAGCCTGATTTAGCCATTCCTTTACCACTTTTGACGTGTGTTTGGGGTCTCTGTAAAGCACCAGTGCCATTGGCAGCAAAACAGGCCCAGAGCATAATACTACCACCACCATGCTTGACGGTAGGACTGATGTTCCTGGGATTAAAGGCCTCACCTTATATTACTGGGTAATGTGGCCGAACAGTGGAATTTTTGTTTCATCGGACATCACATGGACAAAGATAAGACCCTCTGGAAGAAAGTTCCGTGGTCAATCAGCTTTGTTTTACTTCTTTTATCGTCCCTAGAGGGTAGAGTGTCCGCCCTGACCTGAGATGGGTAGGTTGTGAGTTCAAAACCCGGCCGAGTCATACCAAAGACTATAAAAATGGGAGCCATTACCTCCCTACTTGGCACTCATCATCAATGGCTGAAATTTGGGGTTAAATCACCATTAATTGTTCCCGGGCGTGGCACCGCTGTTGCCCACTGCTCCCCTCACCTCCCAGGGGTGAACAGGGGTATGGGTCAAAGGCAGAGAACAAATTTCACCACTTTTGGTGTGTGTGTGACAATCATTGCTACTTTAACTTAAACTTTAACTGCTAAGTGTGTAGCACGGGTGTGTCGTGATAACGGTACTTACTAACGGTCGTTTCCCTCCGTGGTGGCGAGGATCAGCATTTTAGAAGCGGCTCCGCACTGTGGATATACGCCACACCCGTCGTAGCTTGCTCTCAAATTGGAGCCGGTGTTCTGGCAAGACATGCCCCCTCCTGGAATTCATACGAAAATGTATTAGTCGTGTCAGCCTGTGAAGACTGGTACACACCTGTGGTAAAGTTAGTTAAAAATTCAAATATCTCTAGTAAGGATATTGAAGTAGGGTTGTTAAAAGTATCGATACCAAGTAGGGCTGGGCGATATATCGATATAGTCGATACACCGTATTTCCTTGAATTGCCGCCGGGGCGCTAAGTAATTTAAAACCTCTTCTCACTCCGGCGTTTACCAAAGACATGCGGTAAATTTAGGCATGCGCTTATAAATTTGAGTGTGATGTAACGATACCATCATGAAAGGCACATTTAATTAAAAAAACGTTATTATGGTCTTGCCTTTACTTATAAATGAAGTCCATGCGCAGCTCCTTCTGATCAAAAGCATTGATAACTTGTTTATAGAAGTCTTCCTTATCTTTCTTCAGGTTTTAAAAGTCTCTCTGTCTCGATGGGGATCTTCCTTTATTACCTCCTGCTTCGATTGAAAGTCCAGTTTAGAAAACTGTTTTATTTTAGATATGTAATCCTCCATGTTAAAAGTGCAAGCGAGAGGAAAAAATAAACGATCGCTGCTTGTTGTCACTTCTTTTGCAGCCGAGTAGTCGCAAGAAGGATCACCAGCGCCCTCTACCACCAGGAGGCGGGAGTCATTTAATGACTCATATTTGACACACGCAGCTACGGTATATTAATAAAACATAGCTGCTTACTGTTCTTTTTAGCATATTCAATAGCTTGGACCTTAAATCCTACTGAATAGCTCTTAATCTTCTTCCCTTTATGCGATTTCAAATGATTGAAATCAGCCTCCTCCATTTTGAAAATGATGACAGGTGAAGTGTCACTCGTGACGTGACGAGTTTGACCCTGTGGAAATTCCAGGCATATGCTAATTATTTTCCGAAACGAGTTTGACTCGGGGGAAATTCTAGACATACGCTAATAAAAATAATATTTTGCGAAACGAGTTTGACCCGGCAGTAATTCTAGTCAGGCGCATACTATATACCCGGCGGCAATTCAAGGAAATACGGTATATGAATGCAATATGAAGAATGTTTTAATGTAGACACATAGAATCATCATACTGCTGTGATTATATGCAGCATGTGTTCATTCAAGGCTAAGGCAAAATATCCAGATATATATCTTGTCTCGCGATATGGCCTAAAAATATCGAGATATAAAAAAAAAGGCCATATCGCCCTAATACCAAGCTGATACCAACACGCAAACATACATATAAAAATATATTTTTTAGAATGCCTTAAAAATGAGCTTGGGGCCGCAAAGAGAAAAAGTGCACGTCTCACAACGGCGTGCGATCCCAGGAACCCGGGAACGCACACGTCTTCTACGGTCTGCTGTAGCGCGTGAGAAGGGCGGTATCGCATTTTTAGATTTGTCGGTGTTGACTAGTGCTGCCGACGCAGTAAAGCAACAGAATGGCGACGATAAAAAAAGATTGTCGTCTCGTCGTTTGCAGCGGCGCAGCAGAACCTGAGGGCTGTGAGCGCAGCACGGTAATGCCACGTATAAATAAAGTCAATAAACACACGCTGTAAAGTTAGCCGTAAATAAATGCTTCCCTGCTGTTGTTAGCTCCGAAGCTGCAGTACCTATATTAAATAAATATTTATGATATTGATATTACTGGCCTGAGCAGCCAAATGAGTCCCCGAGTGATAATAAAGCAGCCGATTTCCATAGCTTTACTTGTAAATGTCTGCTGTCAAATATGCCGCTGTTGATATCGTAACTTGCCTGTATCGCAGTCCCCGAGTAGCCAAAGGGTTTTAAAGATATGTTTATTCCCGCTCCAACTTTCGAGTGCAATAACAAAATATGAGTTTGCGTGCTGCTATCTGAAATACAATCCATGGCTGGCAGAACAACACAAACACCTTTATCACGCCGAGGAAAGTTGAAGCCTGCTCAAGCAATATTTTTGATGTTTCTTTGTCAATTATGTATAACAAACACTCACTTTGGAACAATGGAGTGTCAATAGCTGATGCTAAATCCAAGATCCGTGCTCTCCCTAAACATGAGTCATAAACTGGTGAGCTGGGGGGGGGGGGGTTTTCATCAATAATCAACTTTTTTCTCCCAGCTTTTATGCAAAACCTAAGTGGATGTAACCCACTCAATTTTAGCTGGCAAACTCAAGGCCGTGGGGCCAAGTCTGGCCCACCACCTCATTTTAATATGTCCCACCACTTCATTTTAATATGTCCCACCACTTCATTCTAATATGTCCCACCACTTCATTCTAATATGTCCCACCACTTCATTTTAATATGTCCCGCCACTTCATTTTAATATGTCCCGCCACTTCATTCTAATTTGTCCCTTCACGTCATTTTAATATGTCCCGCCACTTCATTCTAATTTGTCCCTTCACGTCATTTTAATATGTCCCACTACTTCCTTCTAATGTGGCCAGCCAATTTATTTTAATATGATATGTCCCGCCACTTCTTTCTAATATGTCCTGCCACTTCTTTCTAATATGGCCTGCCAATTCATTTTAATGTGGCCCGGACACTTTATTTTAATACGTACTGCCACTTCAATTTAATGTCCGCCACTTCATTTTAATGTGTCTCGCCACTTCATTTTAATGTTTCCCGTCACTTCATTTTAATGTCCCGCCACTTCATTCTAATATGTCCCGCCACCTCATTCTAATATGTCCTGCCACTTCATTTTAATATGTCCCGCCACTTCATTCTAATATGGCCTACCAGTTCATTTTAAGTGGCCCGGACACTTTATTTTATATGTACTGCAACTTCATTTTAATGTCCACCACTTCATTTTAATGTGTCCCGCCACTTCATTTTAATGTCCCGCCACTTCATTTTAATGTGTCCCGCCACTTCATTTTAATGTTTCCCGCCACTTAATTTTAATGTCCCGCCACTTCACTCTAATATGTCCCGCCACATGTCCCGCCACTTCATTTTTATATGTCCTGCCATTTCATTTTAATATGCTCCGCCACTTCATTCTAATAAGGCCTGTTACTTCATTTTAAACTGGCCCGGACACTTTATTTTAATATGTACCACCACTTCATTTTAATGTCCCGCCACTTTATTGTAACATCTCCCGCAACTTCATTTTAATATGTCCCGCCACATGTCCCCCCACTTCATTTTAATATGTCCCGCCACTTCATTTTAATATGTCGCGCCAATTCATTTTAATATGTCCCGCCACTTCATTTTAAAATGCCCCGCCACTTCATTCTAAAGTGGCCCGGACAATTCATTTTAATCTCCCGCCACTTCATTTGAATATGTCCCGCCACATGTACCGCCACTTCATTTTAATATGTCCTGCCACTTCATTCTAATATGTCCCGCCACCTCATTTTAATATGTCCCACCACTTCAGTCTAAGATGGCCCGCCACTTCATTCTAATATGTCCCGCCACATGTTCCGCCACTTCCTTTTAATATGTTCCGCCACTTCATTCTAATATCTCCCTTCACTTCATTTGAATATGTCCCACAGCATGTCCCGCCGCGTCATTTTGATTAATTTAATATGTGCCGCCACTTCATTTTAAATAATTTAAAGTGGTCTGCCTCGTCATTTGAACTAGCCCACCACGTCATTTTATGTGGCCAGCCAATTATTTTTAAACTTGCCAACCAAATCATTTTATGTGGCCCACCATGGTATTTTATTGCAGACATTCAGGCCATTTAAAAAAATTTAAGTGGCCCACCACAATTTTATTGAGATAATGTAGGTGTAAACTGGCTGTCCAGCTTTGCACGAGTAAACTCGCTGCAGGACTGATTGTATCGCAAATGACATCACACACCAGTAAACACACTGCAAGAATGCTTGTATCACACATGATATCACACACAAGTAATCACGATGCAGGACTGCTTATATCACACATAAATTAACATACAAGTACACACACTCCAGGATATCTTGGTTCTCACACGATATCACACACACAAGTAAACAAGCGGCAGGACTGCTTGTATCGCACATATCACACACAAGTAAAGACGCTGCAGGACTACTTGTATCGCACGTGATATCACATACAATTAAACACACTGCAGGACTGCTTGTATCACACGTGATATCACATACAATTAAACACACTGCAGGGCTGCTTGTATCGCACATGATATCACACACTAGGAAACGAGCTGCAATGACTGCTTGTATTGTACATGATATCACACACAAGTGAACACGCTGCAGGACTGCTTGTATCGCACATGATATCACACACAAGTAAACACACTGCAGGTCTGCTTGTATCCCACATGGTATCATTCACAAGTAAACACACTGCAGGTCTGCTTGTATCCCACATGATATCACACACAAGTAAACACACTGCAGGACTGCTTGTATCCCACATGGTATCATTCACAAGTAAACACACTGCAGGGCTGCTTGTATCGCACATGATATCACACACAAGTAAACACGCTGCAGGATGGCTTGTATCGCACATGATATCACACACAAGTAAAACACACTGCAGGACTGCTTGTATCGCACATGATATCACACACAAGTAAACACACTGCAGGGCTGCTTGTATTGCACATGATATCACACACAAGTAAACACACTGCAGGGCTGCTTGTATCGCACATAATATCACACACAAGTAAACACACTGCAGGACTGCTTGTATCGCACATGATATCACACACAAGTAAACACACTGCAGGGCTGCTATTATCGCACATGATATCACACACAAAGTCTTGTGTGTGATGTCACGTTACCGACACGTTTCATGTGACGTAGCGCGCTAATATGACGTGGTTTCATGCCAACGAGACCGCGTCAGAATCCTCTTACAATTAGCACCCCACCAAATTGAACTTGATATCAAATAGTAGGCAACATCCCACAGCAAACACCATGTAATACACACTACTACTACTACTACTACTACTACTACTCGGAGGGAATAATGAACAAGCTCGCTATCCTACAACACTCTGTTTGCGGACCAGGAGACTACAGCCATGGAAGCAGATTGACTCTCTTTGTTAACGAGCGCTGACACGATCCAGTGAAACGATTCAACAACAACCACAGCTGAGCTAAAACACTAAAAAGTCACATGTCACTTGGCAACAGGCACCGCCTTTTAAAGGCAACACACACACTCAGCTCTCATGAAACGTCTCTCCACTGTATATGCCATGCATTTGAAATGTATTTGTATTTTTAGGCAATAATTACATTCCCTGGGAATAAGTTGCGTTTAATAAAGAGTAATTCTGTTAGTAATTAAATAATTTAGAGTAACAAGTAACTATAATGAGTTCATTTTTTTAAGTAATGTTGTGAACACTATCACCAAAGAAGCATTACAAATGTAATTCAAAGAAAGTAGACACTATTTTATGGTACCAATTTGTGCTATTTTTTTTTTATTTCGATTTATTTTCTCTCTCTGTGAAAGCTCCGTCTTCACACATATTTTCACGTCATTTTTTTGCAAGATGTTGACCTTCATGTTGCAACAGCGTACAGTCTGATGCTGATCAATAAAGAACTTTCTATTCTATTCTATGTAAACATTATTTATTGAGGAAAAAAGGAATTTAACGTGATTCAACGCAGAATTCTCTTTGGGAAGCTTTTCACTGCGAATGACAACAACAACAACAAAATACACCGGTGATGACAGTCAGGGTTAAATTCATAAATAACAATAAAACGTGATCTTTGTGTACACACAACACTCAGTAGGTCCTTTTCCTCCATCCTGATAGAACGCTGTTTGTATTCTTGTCACGCCTGAAGTTAATTAACATGGAGAACTTGATCATATTTAGTTTGGATATGGCCTAAAATCTTTTTTTTACGCAGCAGCCTGCTGCAATAACGATGTATACGTCACAATAAATTATTTGCTATGTACCGTATTTTCTGGACCATAGGGCGCACTAGATCATAAGGCGCATATTATGATTTTTTGTTTTTTTTTAATGATTTTTTTTCCTAAATGTAAAACACTTCCTTCTGGTCTACATCAGTGGTCCCCAACTTTTTTGTAGATGCGGACCCGTCAAACCTTGATAATTTGTCCCGCGGCCCGGCAGGCGGGGGGAATTTTATTTTTATTTTTTTTTGTCATGAAAAAGGGAGGTTTTTTTGGGTTGGTGCACTAATTGTAAGTGAATCTTGTGTTTTTTATGTTGATTTAATAAAAAAAATAAATAATAAAATAAAATAAATAAATAAATAATAATTCTTCTGCAGCCCGGTAACAATCGAGCCGCAGCCCGGTGGTTGGGGACCACTGTTTTACTATACAAACTTCAGTTTACAAACCCACTTAAAGCAGTGGTCCCCAACCTTTTTGTAACTGCGGACCGGTCAAAGCTTGATAATTTGTCCCGCGGCCCGGCAGGCGGGGGGAATTTTATTTTTATTTTTTTTTGTCATGAAAAAGGGAGTTTTTTTTGGGTTGGTGCACTAATTGTAAGTGCATCTTGTGTTTTTTATGTTGATTTAATAAAAAAAAAAAAATAAATAAATAAAATAAATAAATAAATAATAATTCTTCTGCAGCCCGGTACCAATCGAGCCGCAGCCCGGTGGTTGGGGACCACTGTTTTACTATACAAACTTCAGTTTACAAACCCACTTAAAGCAGTGGTCCCCAACCTTTTTGTAACTGCGGACCGGTCAAAGCTTGATAATTTGTCCCGCGGCCCGGCAGGCGGGGGGAATTTTATTTTTATTTTTTTTTGTCATGAAAAAGGGAGGTTTTTTTGGGTTGGTGCACTAATTGTAAGTGAATCTTGTGTTTTTTATGTTGATTTAATAAAAAAATTAAAAAAAAATCTTCTGCGGCCCGGTAACAATCGAGCCGCAGCCCCGTGGTTGGGGACCTCTGTTTTACTATACAAACTTCAGTTTACAACGCTTGATAATTTGTCCCGCGGCCCGACAGGTGGGGGGAATTTTTATTATTTATTTTTTTTGTCATAAAAAAGGGAGTTTTTGGGGGGTTTTTGCACTAATTGTAAGTGACTCTAGTGTTTTTTATGTTGATTTAATTAAAAAAAATAATTAAAAAAAGTAAAATAATAATAATAAAAAATTATTCTGCGGCCCGGTACCAATCGAGCCGCAGCCCGGTGGTTAGGGACCACTGTTTTACTATACAAACTTCAGTTTACAAACCCACTTAAAGCAGTGGTCCCCAACCTTTTTGTTGCTGCGGACCAGTCAAAGCTTGATAATTTGTCCCGCACTCAGCACTCAGGGAACAAGACAGGAAGCTGACAAAATAAGAGCACTAGACAGGATCTAAGGACAGGAAATACTAAACACAGAGGAAACAGACAAATGCAGAGGAAAAAACCAAAACATAGAAAAACTGTCAGGGGAAGGCCTGACACAAACTTCGGTTTACAGGCGGGGGGGAATTTTATTTTTTATTTTTTTTTGTCATGAAAAAGGGAGTTTTTTTTGGGTTGCTGCACTAATTGTAAGTGAATCTTGTGTTTTTATGTTAATTCAATAAAAAAAAATGGTAAAGAAAATAAAATAATAATAATAACAAATTCTTCTGCGGCCCGGTACCAATCGAGCCACAGCCCGGTGGTTGGCAACCACTGCTTTACTATATAAACATCGGTTTACAAACCCCCTTAAAGCAGTGGTTCCCAACCTTTTTGTAACTGCGGACCGGTCAACGCTTGATAATTTGTCCCGCGGCCCAGCAGGCGGGGGGAATTTTATTTATTTATTTTTGTCAATAAAAGGGAGGTTTTTTGTGTTGGGTTGCTGCACTAATTGTAAGTGAATCTTGTGTTTTTTATGTTAATTCAATAAAAAAAAAATGGTAATGAAAATAAAATAATAATAATAACAAATTCTTCTGCGGCCCGGTACCAATTGAGCCACAGCCCGGTGGTTGGGGACCACTGCTTTGCTATACAAACTTCAGTTTACAAACCCCCTTAAAGCAGTGGTCCCCAACCTTTTTGTAACTGCGGACCCGTCAAACCTTGATAATTTGTCCCGCGGCCCGGCAGGCGGGGGGAATTTTTTTTTTTTTTTTGACATGAAAAAGGTAGTTTTTTTTGGGTTGGTGCACTAATTGTAAGTGCATCTTGTGTTTTTTATGTTGATTTAATAAAAAAATAAAAAAAATTCTTCTGCGGCCCGGTAACAATCGAGCCGCAGCCCGGTGGTTGGGGACCACTGCTTTACTATACAAACTTCAGTTTACAAACCTACTTAAAGCAGTGGTCCCCAACCTTTTTGTAACTGCGGACCGGTCAGCACTTGATAATTTGTCCCGCGGCCCGGCAGGCGGGGGGAATTAAAAAAAAAAAAAAAATTGTCATGAAAAGGGAGATTTTTTTGGTTGGTGCACTAATTGTAAGTGACTCTAGTGTTTTTTTATATTGATTTAATTAAAAAAAATTATAAAAAAAGTAAAATAATAATAATAAAAAATTATTCTGCAGCCCGTTAACAATCGAGCCGCAGCCCGGTGGTTGGCGACCACTGCTTTACTATACAAACTTCAGTTTACAAACCCCCTTAAAGCAGTGGTTCCCAACCTTTTTGTAACTGCGGACCGGTCAACGCTTGATAATTTGTCCCGCGGCCCAGCAGGTGGGGGGAATTTTATTATTATTATTTTTTTTGTCATTAAAAGGGAGGTTTTTTGGGTTGGTGCACTAATTATAAGTGAATCTTGTGTTTTTTATGTTGATTTAATGAAGAAAAAAAAAAAGAAAAAAAAAAAATTCTGCGGCCCGGTATCAATCGAGCCGCAGCCCGGTGGTTGGGGACCACTGCTTTACTATACAAACTTCGGTTTACAAACCCACTTAAAGCAGTGGTCCCCAACCTTTTTGTAGCTGCGGACCCGTCAAAACTTGATAATTTGTCCCGCGGCCCGGCAGGCGGGGGGAATTTTATTATTATTATTTTTTTGTCACGAAAAAGGGAGGGTTTTTTGGGGTTGTTGCACTAATTGTAAGTGAATCTTGTGTTTTTTATGTTGATTTAATAAAAAAAAAAAATACAAAAAAAATTAAAAATTCTTCTGCGGCCCGGTGGTTGGGGACTACTGCTTTACTATACAAACTGTCAGAGTTATTTAGTGTTGAACCCCAAGATGCAGAGATGGAGGCGGGCATGGAATGTGAAAACATGATTTAATTAAATACTAAGACAAAAACAAAACCAAAAGTGTACAAACACAAAGCGCGCACGAGGCGGATAATCAAACAAAAGGAGCTAGCCTGGGAGCTAGAAAATAACAAACAGGAGCTCAGCGTGGAAGCTAGCGGGTAGCGAACAGGCAAACAGAAGTCGTACTTGTATAATGAAAAATAAAACGGAAGCAGGGAACAAAAAACAGTAAGCTACAAACAACTGAATTTAGCTTACCGCTACGCTGCAAAGACAAGGTACGACACGACAGGAGCGATAACACATCACAAGAGCGACTAGACATTACAATCATCCAGCAACTGACACAAGACAAAGCAGGTACAAATAGGAGCAGGCTGATTGACTACAGGTGTGGCCAGGTGCCAATCAGCCGCAGCTGAGGAGGAACGCAGCACTCAGGGAAGAAGACAGGAAGCCGACAAAATAAGAGCACTAGACAGGGACTAAAGATAGGAGATACTAAACACAGAGGAAACAGACAAATGCAGAGGAAAAAACTAAAACATAGACAAACTGTCAGGGGAAAGCCTGACACAAACTTCGGTTTACAAACCCCCTTAAAGCAGTGGTCCCCAACATTTTTGTAACTGCGGACCCGTCAACGCTTGATAATTTGTCCCGCGGCCCAGAGGGGGTGGGAAGAGTTTTTTTTTTTTAAGCTTTCCTCTTTTCTTTGTTCAGTCTGGGTCCATAAATTTGCCTTCTAGCAACAGTATTGACTGACTTCATGTAAGTATATTCTCGCTAGCCTTTCACGCTAAACCTTTGTTTTATTCCAGCTCTCATGCTGATGAATTGTTTTTCCTTTTTTGTGTGCCTTTGTGCCAGTCTTAGTTTTTATGTTTTCTATTCCTAGCTTCTATGCTAGCGCCCTTGGTTTATTTTGTCTGTTAGCTCCAGTATTTTTGTTTGTCGCCTGCTTTTGTTAAGTTTAATAAATCATTTCCTTACATCACACTCAAATTTATAAGCGCATGCTTACCTTTACCGCATGCCTTTGGTAAAAGATGAAGGTTTTAAATTAATTAGTGCCCCGGCGGCAATTCAAGGAAATACGACGATCAAAAAGTGGTCCAAATTTCCAAACTTCCCGATCTCAACTTCCCGTGGTAAATTTCCGGAAAGTTTCCGTAAATTTACCGGAAACTTTCCACCCCTTTGCAACCCGAATCGTGATTCAGTTTTCAGCCTTAAATCCCAATGCAACGGATTTATAAGCGCATGCTTACCTTTACCGCATGCCTTTGGTAAAAGCTGAAGGTTTTAAATTAATTAGTGCCATGGCGGCAATTCAAGGAAATACGATAATCAAAAAGTGGTCAAAATTTCCAAACTTCCCGAGCTCAACTTCCCGTGGTAAATTTCCGGAAATTTACCGGAAACTTTCCACCCCTTTGTAACCCTAATCGTGATACAGTTTTCAGCCTTATATTCCATTGCATCGAATTGAATCCTGTCCTGGTATCTAAAGTAGATACCAAAACATCTTATTTTATAGATATGCACGCCTCTACAAACTGTAAATAATCTTTTTTTTATAATCTCTTTACCCATTTATCACAAACTGAAACTGAACATTTTAGGTAAGGTGAAGAGAATGCAGTGTACATGCTGCTGTTTATTTGACGTCAAAAGACTACGGCTTATTAGTGATTCCTAAAGCCCAAAAAAAGTCTGCGGGCTATAGAGCGTTTTCCGTTCGGGCTCCAGTACTCTGGAATGCCCTCCCGGTAACAGTTCGAGATGCCACCTCAGTAGAAGCATTTAAGTCTCACCTTAAAACTCATCTGTATACTCTAGCGTTTAAATAGACCTCCTTTTTAGACCAGTTGATCTGCCGCTTCTTTTCTTTTTTCTCCTATGTCGCCCCCTCCCTTGTGGAGGGGGTCCGGTCCGAGGACAATGGATGAAGTCCAGAGTCGAGACCCAGGATGGACCGCTCGCCTGTGTATCAGTCGGGGACATCTCTACGCTGCTGATCCGCCTCCGCTTGGGATGGTTTCCTGTGGACGGGACTCTCGCAGCTGTCTTGGATCCGCTTTGAACTGAACTCTCGCGGCTGTGTTGGAGCCACTATGGATTGAACTTTCACAGTATCATGTTAGACCCGCTCGACATCCATTGCTTTCGGTCCCCTAGAGGGTGGGGGGTGGTATTGCCCACATCTGAGGTCCTCTCCAAGGTTTCTGATAGTCAGCATTGTCACTGGCGTCCCACTGGATGTGAATTCTCCCTGCCCACTGGGTGTGAGTTTTTCCTTGCCCTTTTTTGGGTTCTTCCAAGGAATGGTTTGTGCAGTCCTTTGAGACATCTGTGATTTAGGGCTATATAAATAAACATTGATTGATTGATTGATTGATTGATATGTGGAAAAGAGATTTGCCAACAATATAAAATGGAGCTATAAAAAAAAGGTGCGTTTGTAGCTCACACTTCCAGTATTTCTCGTTATAAAAGTAGAAGAAGTGACAACATGAATGTGGACATCAAACCCTAAGAAGGCGCTGACACAAATGAATGCTAAAAAGGTGTTAATCTGGCATGCACACGGCACAAAACACCTTAAAGATATGTTTTCATTTTGCCAGCAACTCATTATCACTCATCGTCCTGGGAAATACACGCTGGAAATACTTCCTCATCGCAGGTGCCAGTAATACCCAATTAAGTCCACTTATACCAGTAATTATCTGCACTTAAGAGAGTCCGCTCAAAGGGAGAATTTCCTCAACGCATACGTCTCATCATTTCCGTAATTATTTACAGGCGTGCAGACAACGGTGAGTTGTGACACCATGTCATATACTTATTGTCCTCGTCAGCAATTAGCTGCTTTGGAGAGTGTTGTTTTTAACCAGCCGGCTTTGTTTGATTGACACGCTCACATTTAGTGTGTTGTGATGTTCTGCTGATATAAATGTGCTTTGCTGACATTCTAGTGACCCAATTCAATTAGATCAATGTTGTCACATGATGAAGTTCTACACCAACTACAAAACACTGTTGTTAATGATTCTTACTCTTTCAAATTCTACACATAAATTGACATTTCTAATGATAAAAAACAACTCATATATATATATTTATATATATATATATATACCATATTTCCCTGAATTGCCACTAGGGCGCTAATTAATTTAAAACCTCTTCTCACTCCTGCGCTTAACAAAGGCATGCGGTAAAAGTAAACATGCGCTAATTATTTTAAAACTTCTTCTCACTCCGACATTTACCAAAGGCATGCAGTAAAAAATTTGAGTGTGATGTAAGCATGGACCTTAAATCCTACGGAATAGCTCTTAATCTTCTTCCCTCTAGGCGATTTCAAATTACCGGTATTGAAATCAGCCTCCTCCATTTTGAAAATGATGACAGGGGAAGTGTCACGAGGCAGTAATGCTAAGCATGCGCTAATTATTTTGCGAAGCGAGTTTGACCCGGCAGTAATTCAAGGCAAGCGCATACTATATGCCCTGCGGCAATTCAAGGAAAAACGGTATATATATAAAATATATATATATATATATATTTATACATATACACATATATTTGTGCATTTATTTATATATATATATATATATATATATATATATATATACACATATATATATATATATATATATATATACACACATATATATATATATATATATATATATACACATATATACACGTATATATATACATACACACACATATATAAATGCATACACATACGTATATATATATATACAAGCGATTGGAGTGGACGCGGCGCAAGGCGGAGAAAAAAACTTGGCTATGAAAACAAAACTAATTCTATAACGTAAACCATGGACATGAAAAAAAAACTTTAACTCTATGGCATGAATAAAGATAACTTACTTAAAAAGGAACAGGATCATCAGCAAGGATATCATGGGTTTGTAGAAGGTGATAAAGGGTGATGTTGCCAGTCTGACCACCTGGTAACTGTGGCTTAAATAATACTGTGGTGATTAGTGAAAACAAGTGCGTGACATGGGTAACCATGGAAACAAGGCAAACAAGGGAGTGCAAAACAGGAAGCAATGGAGTCTTAAAGGCCTACTGAAACCCACTACTACCGACCACGCAGTCTGATAGTTTATACATCAATGATGAAATATTAACATTGCAACACATGCCAATACGGCCTTTTTAGTTTACTAAATTGCAATTTTAAAATTCTCGCGAAGTATCCTGTTGAAAACGTCGCGAAATGATGACGCGTGCGCGTGACGTCACGGATTGTAGCGGACATTTTGTTCCAGCCCGATCCCAGCTATAAGTCGTCTGCTTTAATCGCATAATTACACAGTATTCTGGGCATCTGTGTTGCTGAATCTTTTGCAATTTGTTCAATTAATAGTGGAGACGTCAAAGAAGAAAGATGTAGGTAGGAAGCTGTGTATTGCGGCCGCCTTTAGCAATGCAAACACAGCCGGTGTTTCCTTGTTTACATTCCCGAAGGTGAAGCTTTACTATGGAACGGGGCGGTCAACCGAACATGGTTCTCTACCTCATGTCAACTGGCAGGTTTCGGTGAAAAAATTGTGGTAATATGTCGGCTCTTACTGTACACATGAGTGGAGCTTGCGCCGTTCCTCTTGCACCTGTCGAAGAGGCAACTGCGGACTCTCCTGCCTCCTCCGACCGGCCGCCCCCGAACGTGGGATGCTTCCACTGTGGTGGAGGGGGGAAAAAACTTAGCCCGGCCCGACCGGCTGCCTTGCCTCGTCGAGAAACGTGGCTTCCCTCAGAGACACTGGCGGTCACAACACCCGTGGCCTCACCCCTCCGATTTTCAGGTACGTCTATATAATCTCACTAAAACACTAGTAACAAAATAAGCAGATAAGGGATTTTCCAGAATTATCCTAGTAAATGTGTCTAATTACATCTGAATCGCTCCCTCTGCCCTATCTTTTTTTTTTTCTTTTTCTATCAATCAATCATCAATCAATGTTTATTTATACAGCCCAAAATCACAAATGTCTCAAAGGACTGCACAAATCATTACGACTACAACATCCTCGGAAGAACCCACAAAAGGGCAAGGAAAACTCACACCCAGTGGGCAGAGAGAATTCACATCCAGTGGGACGCCAGTGACAATGCTGACTATGAGAAACCTTGGAGAGGACCTCAGATGTGGGCAACCCCCCCTCTCTAGGGGACCGAAAGCAATGGATGTCGAGCGGGTCTAACATGATACTGTGAAAGTTCAATCCATAGTGGCTCCAACACAGCCGCCAGAGTTCAGTTCAAGCGGATCCAAGACAGCAGCGAGAGTCCCGTCCACAGGAAACCATCTCAAGCGGATCAGCAGCGTAGAGACGTCCCCAACCAATACAGGCGAGCGGTCCATCTAGTCCTTCACTCTCACTTTCCTCATCCACGAATCTTTCATCTTCTCTCAAATTAATGGGGAACTTGTCGCTTTCTCGTTCCGAATCGCTCTACCTGCTGGTGGCCTTGATTGTAAACAATGTGTGGATGTGAGGAGCTCCACAACCCGTGACGTCTGCTACTTCCGGTACAGGCAAGGCTTTTTTATTAGCGACTAAAAGTTGCGAACTTTATCATCGATGTTCTCTACTAAATCCTCTCAGCAAAAATATGGCAATATCGCGAAATGATCAAGTATGACACACAGAATGGAGCTGATGTCCCCGTTTGAATGAGAAAATCTCATTTCTGTTGGCCTTTAAACAAATCAGAACATTACTAAACAAAACATGACTATTTATTTATTCATTCATTCATTTATTCAAGTATTTATTCATTTATCCATACAAACCAGCTCCAATATGCCACCTAGCTAAAGACCCGGTATTCTCACTTGAGTACCATTTCGTTATCTGGGTTGCCATGGTTACGCCCTCGTCACGTCGTGTCAAAACACGGGGGGGGGGGGGGGGGGGCTGTGAGTCCTCCTCCGCGTGTCGCCATGTCAGCGTTACAACCACACCGGAGGCATTCGGGCCAAGTGAGAATGTGCAACTCCTGTAAATCGTTGACCTAAATCCATCAGCCGTCCGTTGTAGTAATCATTGTTCCAATTAACTTTTGGGAAGGAGACGGCACTCGCGGATGCGTACTGAATTATTTTCTTCCTTTGCAAATAATGTAGTGCTGCCAGGCATGAGTCGGCGGGGGATCAATCTCATCAAAGTCTCAAGTGCACAATGACAGGCCGGTTCCAGCGCCGCTTTCAGCTCGGGAGGAATGGAAAAGCGAACCCCGGTGACTTATTTTCATTAGTCCGCACATCACACAGTAGGTCTAATTGCTTTAGGGGAACATTAGGCGGGGTGCTTGTGGTGAAGTCCGGAGCTGCACAAGACGTAATTGAGAGGATAAAATAGTACAAGTGCTCCTGCGCGCCCGAGAGAGGAACAACAACACATCCATTTACATGAGGCGGGACTGTTCTTCGGCTCATTTTACATTCCTGAAAGCCACAGGTCATTTTGCCCGGGCGCAATATTTCTCCAACAACAATATTGTGTCATATTTTTTTTTTCCCCTGTGCAAAAATCAGGCCTGCATGATAAAGCACGGAAAGTTCAAACACGGGGAAACATTCATGAAACTTCAAGGGTGCACTGAAATATTCTACAACAGGGCGAATAGCTAAGGACACTGAGAAAAAAAATATATACACATATAACTATATATACTGATATATAAACACCCGCATATACAGTATATACAGTATATACACATATCAATCAATGTTTACTTATATAGCCCTAAATCACTAGTGTCTCAAAGGGCTGCACAAACCACTACCACATCCTCGGTAGGCCCACATAAGGCCACGGAAAACTCACACCCAGTGGGACGTCGGTGACAATAATGACTACGAGAACCTTGGAGAGGAGGAAAGCAATGGATGTCGAGCGGGTCTAACATGATACTGTGAAAGTTCAATCCATAATGGATCCAACACAGTCGCGAGAGTCCAGTCCAAAGCGGATCCGACACAGCAGCGAGAGTCCCGTTCACAGCGGAGCCAGCAGGAAACCATCCCAAGCGGAGGCGGATCAGCAGCGCAG
The DNA here is from genome assembly GCF_033978795.1 of Nerophis ophidion. Lineage (NCBI taxonomy): Eukaryota > Metazoa > Chordata > Actinopteri > Syngnathiformes > Syngnathidae > Nerophis > Nerophis ophidion. Next base: position 33,651,848 of record NC_084635.1, on the reverse strand, counting down.
AGATGTCCCCAGCCGATACACAGGCAAGCAGTACATGGCCACCGGATCGGACCGGACCCCCTCCACAAAGGGAGAGTGGGACATAGGAGAAAAAGAAAAGAAACGGCAGATCAACTGGTCTAAAAAGGGAGTCTATTTAAAGGCTAGAGTATACAAATGAGTTTTAAGGTGAGACTTAAATGCTTCTACTGAATATATGTGTATGTACATGCATCCATCCATCCATATTCAACCGCTTGTTCCTTTTGGGATCGCTGGAACCTATCTCAGCTGTAGTCGGGCGCTAGGCGGGGTACACCCTGGACAATATATATATATATGCAGTATATACACACATACATATATGTATATATACATATATATCTACATATATACATATTTGTATATATGTACATATATTTATATATTTTTTGGGTTTATTTGCTTCAATCTGCAAATATACATAAATAATGTGATAGTGAAGTGAATTATATTTATATATATGTAGATATATATGTATGTATACATATATATCTGATATATATATTTTCTCTAGTGACTAAAAGCGCTTTACATAGTGAAACCCAATATCTAAGTTACATTTAAAGCAGAAGACTATGTCTCCCGGCTGGCCTGGGAACGCCTCGGGATCCCCCGGGAAGAGCTAGACGAAGTGGCTGGAGATAGGGAAGTCTGGGCTTCCCTGCTTAGGCTGCTGCCCCCGCGACCCGACCTCGGATAAGCGGAAGATGATGGATGGATGGATGGATGGACATTTAAAGCAGTGTGGGTGGCACTGGGAGCAGGTGGGTAAAGTGTCTTGCCCAAGGACACGGGGATCGAACCTGGAACCTTCAAGTTGTTGGCACGGCCGCTCTACCAACCGAGCTATATCACCATCGTCTTTTGTGATCGAAGGGGAACATTATCACCAAACCTATGCAAGCGTCAATATATACCTTGATGTTGCAGAAAAAAGACCATGTATTTTTTTAACCGATTTCCGAACTGTAAATGGGTGAATTTTGGCAAAATAAACGCCTTTCTGTTTATCGGTCTTTTAGCGATGACGTCAGAACGTGACGTCACCGAGGTAACACACCCGCCATATTCATTTTCACATTACAAACACCGGGTCTCAGCTCTGTTATTTTCCGTTTTGTCGACTATTTTTTGGAACTTTGGAGAAATCATGCCTGGTGGGTGTGTTGTCGGAGGGTGTAACAACACTAACAGGGAGGGATTCAAGTTGCACAACTGGCAAGAAATCTGCCGCCAGACCCCCATTGAATGTCTTCACATTTGACCGGCGATGCTAAGACAGACATGGCACAGAGATGTGTGGATAACCTGCAGATGCATTTGCAACGATTAAGTCAACGAAATCACAAAGGTGAGTTTTGTTGATGTTGTTGACTTATGTGCTAATCAGACATATTTGGTCGTAGCATGACTGCCAGCTAATCGATGCTAACATGCTACGCTAATCGACGCTAACATGCTATTTACGCTAGCTGTATGTACATTTGAAACTAGATACCCACATTTAATGCCAAACAAACACTTACCAATCGACGGATTTAAGTTGCTCCAGTGTCACAAGATGCGAAAGTCCTGATCGTTTGGTCCGCACATTTTACCGGCGATGCTAATAAGGAAGCCATGCTATGGGCCACTTTATTAGGTACACCCACGCTATGGCCGAATAGCGTCAGTAGCTATTCGCTCAATAGCTTCAATTTCTTCTTCAATTTTGTTTTCGCTATCTGCCTCCATACTCCGACCATCTGTTTCAATACATGTAATATGTTGAATCGCTTAAGCCGTTGAAATCCGAGTCTGAAGCCGAGCTAATGTCGCTATATCTTGCTGTGGTAACCGCCATGTTGTTTGTTTTGGCAGCACTGTATGACGTCACAGGGAAATGGACAGTCGCATCGCAAATAGCGAAAATCAAGAACTTTAAAGGTTTTTTTAGGGATATTCCGGGACCGGTAAAATTTTGAAAACATTTTTGAAAAATACAACAAGCCACTGGGCACTGATTTGTATTGTTTTTAATACTTTTGAAATTGTGACAATGTTCCCCTTTAATCAAATACATGTATTTTATATATATATATATATATATATATATATATATATATATATATATATATATATATATATATATATATATATATATATATATATATATATGTACAGATTTTTTTTTATTTTGCTGCATATAAACATGAATAATTCAATATTCACATATTGTTAATTGCATCGTTTTAACACACACACACACACACAGGCATATATATATATATATATATATATATATATATGTACAGATTTTTTATTTATTTTGCTGCATATAAACATGAATAATTCATTATTCACATATTATTAATTGCATCGTTTTAACACCCACACAGGCATATATATACATACATACATACATATATATATATATATATATATATATATATATATATATATATATATATATGTATATATGTATGTATATATATATACATGTATATATATATATATATATATATATATATATATATATATATATATATATATATATATATATATATATATATATACTGTATTTGTGTGTGTTAACTCGTTATCCACATTTACATACATATATTTATACATATATATGTATGTATGTATAAATATATGTATGTGAATATATATACATACATACATATATGCATATATATATATATATAACATACATATATTTATGCATACATACAAATATGTATGTAAATGGGTGTATATATATATATATATATATATATATATATATATATATATACACCCACACACAAACACACAAACACAAACACACACACACACACACACACACACACACACACACACACACACACACACACACACACACAAACACACACACACACACAAAGCAGCGCTAAGAAACGTAATCAAACTTTGACAAATATGATAATATGACATTTCCAGATAAAATAATGCAAAAATATACATACCCTAAAAACAACAACATTACTCCACTAGACTTAAGAGTAAAACTTCTTTAGGCAGATTATTTGGTGCAATTTTTGACCTTTCAGAATTAATATAAATATGCAACATAGATCTTGATTATTGTTGGGGGGAAAGTAGGCGAGTGAAACATGACCGTTTTTTTAAACATGTAAGAGCTTGAGAAGTTAAACAACTTTTCCTATGTCCTATTTTATAGTCCAGTCAATTCTAGTCTTTAGCTGTTACTTGGTTCTGATAGTCCAGTCAAGTCTAGTCTTTGGCTGCTACTTGCTTCGATAGTCCAGTCAAGTCTAGTCTTTGGCTGCTACTTGCTTCTGATAGTCCAGTCAAGTCTAGTCTTTGGCTGCTACTTGCTTCTGATAGTCCAGTCAATTCTAGTCTTTGGCTGCTACTTGGTACTGATAGTCCAGTCAAGTCTAATCTTTGACTGCTACTTGGTCTTGATTTTGTCCCGTCAAGTCTAGTCTTTTGCTGCTACTTGCTTTTGATAGTCCAGTCAATTCTAGTCTTGTACTGCTATTTGTATCTGATAGTCCTGTCAATTATAGTCTTTGGCTGCTACTTGGTACTGATAGTCCAGTCAATTCTAGTCTATTCCTGTTCCTTGGTACTGATAGTCCAGTCAATTCTAGTCTTTTGCTGCTACTTGGTACTGATAGTCCAGTCAATTCTAGCCTTTTGCTGCTACTTGGCACGGATAGTCCAGTCAATTTTAGTCTTTTGTTGCTACTTGGTACTGATAGTCCAGTCAATTCAAGCCTTTTGCTGCTACTTGGTACTGATAGTCCAGTCAATCCTAGTCTTTTGCAGCTACTTGGTACTGATAGTCCAGTTGATTTTAGTCCATTCTTGCTACTTGCTTCTGATAGTCCATCCAAATCTTGTCTATTGCTGCTACTTGCTTCTGATAGTCCAGTCAATTCTAGTCTTTTGCTGCTACTTGGTACTGATAGTCCAGTCAATTCTAGTCTTTGGCTGCTACTTGGTATTGATAGTCCAGTCAATTCTAGTCTTTTGCTGCTACTTGGTACTGATAGTCCAGTCAATTCTAGCCTTTTGCTGCTACTTGGCGCTGATAGTCCAGTCAATTCTATTTTTGCTCCTTGGTTCTGATAGTCCAGTCAATTATAGTCTTTGGCTGCTACTTGGTACTGATAGTCCAGTCAATTCAAGTCTTTGGCTGCTACTTGGTACTGATAGTCCAGTCAAGTCTAATCTTTGACTGCTACTTGGTCTTGATAGTCCTGTCAAGTCTAGTCTTTTGCTGCTACTTGCTTGTGATAGTCCAGTCAATTGTAGTCTTGTACTGCTATTTGTATCTGATAGTCCTGTCAATTTTAGTCTTTGGCTGCTACTTGGTACTGATAGTCCAGTCAATTTTAGTCTTTGGCTGCTACTTGGTACTGATAGTCCATTCAATTCTAGCATTTTGGTGCTACTTGGTACTGATAGTCCAGTCAAGTCTATTCTATTCATGCTCCTTGATACTGATAGTGCAGTCAATTCTAGTCTTTGGATGCTACTTGGTACTTATAGTCCAGTCAATTCTAGTCTATTCCTGTTCCTTGGTACTGATAGTCCAGTCAATTCTAGTCTTTTGCTGCTACTTGGTACTGATAGTCCAGTCAATTCTAGTCTTTGGCTGCTACTTGGTACTGATAGTTCAGTCAATTCTAGTCTTTTGCTGCTACTTGTTAATGGTAGTCCAGTCAATTATAGTCCAGTGCACCTACTTGGTACTGATAGTCCAGTCAATTCAAGTCTTTGGCTGCTACTTGGTACTGATAGTCCAGTCAAGTCTAATCTTTGACTGCTACTTGGTCTTGATAGTCCCGTCAAGTCTAGTCTTTTGCTGCTACTTGCTTGTGATAGTCCAGTCAATTCTAGTCTTGTACTGCTATTTGTATCTGATGGTCCTGTTAATTTTAGTCTTTGGCTGCTACTTGGTACTGATAGTCCAGTCAATTCTAGCCTTTTGCTGCTACTTGGTACTGATAGTCCAGTCAAGTCTAGTCTATTCATGCTCCTTGATACTGATAGTACAGTCAATTCTTGTCTTTGGATGCTACTTGGTACTGATAGTCCAGTCAATTCTAGTCTTTGGCTGCTACTTGGTACTGATAGTCCAGTCAATTCTATGCTATTCCTGTTCCTTGGTACTGATAGTCCAGTCAATTCTAGTCTTTGGCTGCTACTTGGTTCTGATAGTCCAGTCAATTCTAGTCTTTTGCTGCTACTTGCTTCTGATAGTCCAGTCAATTGTACTATAGTGCTGCTACTTGCTTCTGATAGTCCAGTCAATTCTACTCTTTGGCTGCTACTTGGTACTGATAGTCCAGTCAAGTCTAATCTTTGACTGCTACTTGGTCTTGATAGTCCCGTCAAGTCTAGTCTTTTGCTGCTACTTGCTTGTTATAGTCCAGTCAATTCTAGTCTTGTACTGCTATTTTTATCTGATAGTACTGTCAATTCTAGTCTTTGGCTGCTACTTGGTACTGATAGTCCAGTCAATTCTATTTTTGCTCCTTGCTTCTGATAGTCCAGTCAATTTTACTCTTTGGCTGCTACTTGGTACTGATAGTCCAGTCAAGTCTAATCTTTGACTTCTACTTGTTCTTGATAGTCCCGTAAAGTCTAATCTTTTGCTGCTACTTGCTTGTGATTGTCCAGTCAATTCTAGTCTTGTACTGCTATTTGTATCTGATAGTACTGTCAATTCTAGACTTTGGCTGCTACTTGGTACTGATAGTCCAGTCAATTCTATTTTTGCTCCTTGGTTCTGATAGTCCAGTCAATTATAGTCTTTGGCTGCTTCTTAGTACTGATAGTCCAGTCAATTCTAGTCTATTCATGCTCCTTGATACTGATAGTCCAGTCAATTCTAGTCTTTGGCTGCTACTTGGTACTGATAGTCCAGTCAATTCTAGTCTATCCCTGTTCCTTTGTACTGTTAGTCCAGTCAATTCTAGTCTTTTGCTGCTACTTGGTACTGATAGTCCAGTCAATTCTAGTCTTTTGCTGCTACTTGGTACTGATAGTCCAGTCAATTCTAGCCTTTTGCTGCTACTTGGCACTGATAGTCCAGTCAATGTTAGTCTTTTGCTGCTACTTGGTACTGATAGTCCAGTCAATTCAACCTTTTGCTGCTACTTGGTACTGACAGTCCAGTCAATTGTACTCTAATGCTGCTACTTGCTTCTGATAGTCCAGTCAATTCTAGTCTTTTGCTGTTACTTGGTACTGATAGTCCAGTCAATTCTTGTCTAGTGCTGTTACTTGCTTCTGATAGTCCAGTCAATTCTAGTCTATTCCTGCCTCTTGGTCCTGGGACCGACAATAATAATTATAAATTACCCATTTATACAGCTTGAAAACTATTCAAAATATGTTTTTTTAAGTAATGCGAGCACTGGAGACATGAAATAACACCCACATAGTCACCTTGAGACTCACAAGACGGTGCCGGATACTACACTGCATGCAGGGACTACTCTACTGTACTATTGATATTTTGACTTCCTTTCCAATTACATCGCAGCCATTTTTATGCTTGGAAATATTGACCGTGTCAATAATTGTTACACTAGGACAGTCAAAGTTTTACGGGTCAAGTGATTACAAACATCACTCAGTTCCACACAAAATGGCTCGTTGTAATTTAAACTAAATTCAAAGCAGTTGTAAATATTTGGTAGATATTTTATTTTTATTGAGTCAATAGGACTAAATTATCTTAAAGGGGAACATTATCACCAAACCTATGCAAGTGTCAATATGTACCTATATTTTTTTAACCGATTTCCGAACTCTAAATGGGTGAATTTTGGCGAATTAAACGCCTTTCTATTTATCGCTCTGGAGGGGATGACGTCAGAATATGACGTCGCCGAGGTAATACAGCTGCCATTTTCATTTTCAACCCATTGTAAACATTGGGTCTTAGCTCTGTTATTTTCCGTTTTTTCGACTATTTTTTGGAACCTGGGAGACATCATGCCTCGTGGGTGTGTTGTCGGAGGGTGTAACAACACTAACAGGGAGGGATTCAAGTTGCACCACTGGCAAGAAATCTGCCGCCAGAACTCCATTGAATGTACCAGAGTGTCTTCACATTTGACCGGCGATGCTAAGAAAGACATGGCACAGAGATGTATGGATAACCTGCAGATGCATTTGCAACGATAGTCAACGAAATCATAAAGGTGAGTTTTGTTGATGTTGTTGACTTCTGTGCTAATCAGACATATCTGGTCGCAGCATGACTGCCAGCTAATCGATGCTAACATAGATAGATAGATAGTACTTTATTGATTCCTTCAGGAAAGCTATGCTAATCGATGCTAACATGCTATTTACGCTAGCTGTATATACATTTGAAACTAGATACCCACATTTAATGCGAAACAAACACTTACCAATCGACGGATTTAAGTTGCTCCAGTGTCACAAGATGTGAAAGTCCTGATCGTTTGGTCCGCACATTTTACCGGCGATGCTAATAAGGCAGCCATGCTATGGGCCACTTCATTAGGTACACCCACGCTATGGCCGAATAGCGTCAATAGCTATTCGCTCAATAGCTTCAGTTTCTTCTTCAATTACGTTTTCGCTATCTGCCTCCATACTCCGACCATCTGTTTCAATACATGCGTAATCTGTTGAAACGCTTAAGCCGCTGAAATCCGAGTCTGAATCCGAGCTAATGTCGCCATATCTTGCTGTGGTAACCGCCATGTTGTTTTGTATTGGCAGCCCTGTATGACGTCACAGGGAAATGGACAGTCGCATCGCAAATAGCGAAAATCAAGAACTTTAAAGCTTTTTTAGGGATATTCCGAGAGGTGTAAAATTTGGAAAAAAAACTCCGAAAAATAAAACAAGCCACTGGGAACTGATTTTTATTGTTTTTAACCCTTTTGAAATTGTGATAATGTTCCCCTTTAAGGGATTGCAAAGAAAGCTTTTGAACTACAAACTACTCACAACTTTCAACTTTATTCGGACATTTTATAGCTTACAAAATTAACCCGAGTTGACTGAACAGCTTTACAAAAAAAATAATTTAAAAACATTTTCAAAAAGTTATAGATACTAAAAATAACAACAGTAGCTCAAAAGACAAGTCATATTTATAAATATAGCTATAAATATATCCATCCATTCATCCATTTTCTACCGCTTATTCCCTTTGGGGTCGCGGGGGCGCTAGAGCCTATCTCAGCTATAATCGGGCGGAAGATGGTGTACACCCTGGACAAGTGCTATATGTTCTGTAAAGTGTTGGGTTGCGTTTTTTTGTATGATTTGGTGATGTTTTTGTCCAGTAAAGTGTTATGTTCTGGTATGTCCATTCTGCAGAAGTTTGTGGTTTTATCGGCGGCTATGATGAGGTTGCTTACTTTCCTGATGCGCTCCGTGCCATTTTTCAGCTTGGTGAGAAATGACACATAGAATGGACCTGCTATCCCCGTTTAAATAAGAAAATCTCATTTCAGTGGGCCTTTAAAGGAGAAAGGGACAGAAGCCAGAGCTGATGTCGGGGAACACCACAGTCGTAGGTCGACCCTTGGTGCAGACCTTCTGTAAGGCTTGGCCCTGACAGTGTGGCCATGTTTTAGTACTTCCTGTCTTTTGTTTCCTGTCAGCGCTCTTATTTTGTCTTTCTCCCTGAGCACTGTTTCCCCTCAGCTGGCCACACCTGGTGTCAATCAGCCCGATTCCTATTTTTACCTTCTTTGTCCTCCAGTCAGTGCTGGATTATTGTCGCTCCTACCAGTTGTTTGTCACCACTACCTATCAATGTCATTAATACTTCGTTGTTGCTGTGTCTACTCTTGTTCACTCTGCTCATGCCATAGTTCCTTCTGGTCACAGAAAGTGTTTTGTTCATAGCCTGGTTTGTTATCCGCCTCGTGCCCACCCTTTTGTTTTTTCTTGTTTTAGTATTTAGAGTAAATCATGTTTTCTTATTCAATGCCTGCCACCGTCTCTGCATCTTGGGGTTCGTCAAGAACAAAATGTGACACCTTCAGAGTCCGAATTTTAACAAATACATGTGTAGAAATAGGTGAAAAAAAATGAAACATAACTAAATCTTTTACTGTAGCAATGGCAAAATAATCATTCCCATGCTTGTATTCCCCATAACTGAAAAATGTTGCTTTTCAATGCATGTTTTTATTATTATTATTTTATTAACAGGCTCATTCTTGCATAAAGGCAGGAATACGATGCTATTCATGTGTTGTTTGTTCAGCCATGTGAGTCCTTGCAGTATCAACTGATGAAATCCACACTTGGTCGCCTCTGAAGCTGACAGTGATGTGCCGACTACTTTCACTTCCACTTTCACTTCCCCAGCGCTCTGAACCAAGTCTCAGTGTGTCGCAGCAAGGCCTGCTGGGATACCACGCTGCAGTTGTGGACTGGCAAGAAGTGTTGCAAAGTACCGCCGAGTGTAGCCGAACTCATTTTATTTATGTCGTCCGATCTCGATAAACATCGATATTTTTTATATTGTTTTTAGCCTGCCAGTTTTAAATCATCTCCACTAAGAACGACTGAAACTTGACATTAGTTCAAAGTCTTAACATACTGAGTGAGTAGCAAATGTAAACAAACATGAACAAAAAGATAACATAACTAGAATTTGCAATTCCGGTGGGAGTCCGAGTCCGAGGATGTCGTAGTCGTAGTGGTTTGTGCAGTCCTTTGAGATATTTGTGATTTAGGGCTATATAAATAAACTTTGATTGATTGATTGAATTGCGTGTGAATGCCCTTTGTGAGAGTAATTCGCCGGACCGCAGATAAGCGTGAGTGGAAGTCAAATACTTAAATGTCCAGGGTTGAGTGGAGTGTGTGGATGTTGGAACGGTTCAAATCGGATGAAAAATGTGGTGTCAGAAAAACGCATGGCTGCCGTTTTGTTACCCCAAGATGCAAGAACCAGGTGGAGGATGAGCAGGTAAGATGACTTTAATTATTATCAAACAGAAAAAAATGAAGCAGTCTTGCAAACAGAAGTTCCAAACAGAGTGTGTTGTCTCCGAGCACTGAGGTGTGCTCGAGTGAAAATCTAATCAGACATATATTGATTGGCAGCAGGTGTGGTCAACGGCAGGTGAGGAGAAAGCAGTGCTCCGCGGAACAAACAGGAAATTTAAAGGGGAACATTATCACAATTTCAAAAGGGTTAAAAAAAATAAAAATCAGTTCCCAGTGGCGTGTTTTTGGAAGTTTTTTTCCAAATTTTACCGGTCCCTGAATATCCCTAAAAAAAGCTTTAAAGTGCTTGATTTTCGCTATTTGCGATGCGACTATCCATTTCCCTGTGACGTCACACAGTGCTGCCAATGTAAACAAACAATGGCGAATAGCACAGCAAGATATAGTGACATTAGCTCGGATTCAAACTTGGATTTCAGCGACTTAAGCGATTCAACAGATTACGCATGTATTGAAACGGATGGTTGGAGTATGAAAGTATTGAACAAGAAACTGAAGCTATTGAGCAAATAGCTATTGACGCTATTCATAGCCATAGCATGGCCAAATAGCTGCGTTAGCATTGCCGGTAAAATGTGCGGACCAAACGATCAGGACTTTCGCTATCTCGTGACACTGGAGCAACTTAGATCCGTCGATTGGTAAGTGTTTGTTTCGCATTAAATGTAGGTGGAAGGAAACGTAATATAGTTGCAAATGCATCTGCAGGTTATCCATACATCTCTGTGCCATGTCTGCTTTAGCACCGCCGGTAAATAGCATGTTAGCATCGATTAGCGTAGCATGTTAGCATCGATTAGCTGACAGTCAGGCCGCGACCAAATATGTCTGATTAGCACATAAGTCAACATCAACAAAACTCACCTTTGTGATTTCGTTGACTTTATTGTTGCAAATACATCTGCAGGTTATCCATACATCTCTGTGCCATGTCTGTCATCGCCGGTAAAATGTGGAGACACTTTGGCACATTCAATGGGGGTCTGGCGGCAGACACTTTTGCATCTTCGGGCCAGTGGTGCAACTTGAATCCCTCCCTGTTAGTGTTGTTACACCCTCCGACAACACACCGTCGAGGCATGATGTCTCCAAGGTTCCAAAAAATAGTCGAAAAAATGGAAAATAACAGAGCTGAGACCCGGTGTTTGTAATGTGTTGAAAATGAAAATGGCGGCTGTGTTACCTCGGCTACGTCACATTCTGACGTCATCCCCTCCAGAGCGATAAACAGAAATTCGCCAAAATTCACCCATTTAGAGTTCGGAAATCGGTTAAAAAAATATATGGTGTTTTTTCTGCACCATCAAGGTATATATTGACGCTTACATAGGTCTGCTGATAATGTTCCCCTTTAACAAAATTAGAGCACCGACGGGAAGTAAATAAAAAACAAGGAAAACCAACAGAATTGACCGATCGTCACATGTGGGATATGGAGAGGTTTGTATATTGCCAATTCATTGACAAGAGAGGGGAAATTCCTGGCATATATGGGTGTTCAGGTACATTTCAAAACTGGGAAACATGCTGGCTTGAATGTCCAGGGTGAGTGGAGTGTGTGGATACTGGAACGGTTCAAATCGGATGAGAAATGTGGGATATGGAGTCGTTTGCAAATTTCGGGAGACCATTCCGGGAAATCCCGGGAATTTGGGGAGCGGGAAAACATATTTTGCGTTCAATATAAAATTAAAAAAACATGTTGAGAATTTAGGGGATTTTAGATCTATAACTTAGAATTTCCTGGAAATTTGGGAATTTCTAGAAAACCGGGAGGTTTTTTTTAAAAATATTGATAACAGCACATTTTTTCTGGATGATATAAATTGGTTAGTGTTGGTATTTTTGAAATCGGTTGAAGAATGTTGATATGGAGACAGTTTGAATTGATAATGGGTATTTTGGAATTCCTGGAAATTTGGGAAAACCAGTAATTTGTACAAAAAAAAATAGGATACATTTTTTTTCCCCACAAAGAGGAATATTTTGAAGGTGGAATGGTTAAAAAACGGTTAAAAAAGTTGGACTGTGAAAACTTACCAGGAGTAAGTGAAAATAAGGCTCTTGCTGGAATTCCTGGAAATTTTCTGGACTTGGAAAATGGTAGTTTGATTTTCCGAGGGAAGTGGAGTGTGTGGATGTTGGAAAGGTTCAAATCGGATGAGAAATGTGGGATATGGAGTTGTTTGCAAATTTCGGGAGACAATTCCAGGAAATACCGGGAATTTGGGGAGCGGGAAAACCTATTTTGCGTTCAATATAAAATTAAAAAAACATGTTGAGAATTTAAGGGATTTTTGATCCATACTTAGAATTTCCTGGAATTTTTTGGGAATTTCTAGAAAACCGGGAGGTTTTTTTTTTAAATATTGATAACAGCACAATTTTTCTGGATGATATAAATGGGTTAGTGTTGGTATTTTTGAAATCGGTTGAAGAATGTTGATATGGAGACAGTTTGAATTGATAATGGGTATTTTGGAATTCCTGGAAATTCGGGAAAACCAGTAATTTGTACAAAAAAAATAGGATACATTTTTTTCCCCACAAAGAGGAATATTTTGAAGGTGGAATGGTTAAAAAACGGTTAAAAAAGTTGGACTGTGAAAACTTACCAGGAGTAAGTGAAAATAAGGCTCTTGCTGGAATTCCTGGAAATTTTCTGGACTTGGAAAATGGTAGTTTGATTTTCCGAGGGAAGTGGAGTGTGTGGATGTTGGAAAGGCTCAAATCGGATGAGAAATGTGGGATAAGGAGTCGTTTGCAAATTTCGGGAGACAATTCCGGGAAATTCCGGGAATTTGGGGAGCGGGAAAACATATTTTGCGTTCAATATAAAATTAAAAAAACATGTTGAGAATTTAAGGGATTTTTGATCTATACTTAGAATTTCCTGGAATTTTTTGGGAATTTCTAGAAAACCGGGAGGTTTTTTTTTTAAATATTGATAACAGCACATTTTTTCTGGATGATATAAATGGGTTAGTGTTGGTATTTTTGAAATCGGTTGAAGAATGTTGATATGGAGACAGTTTGAATTGATAATGGGTATTTTGGAATTCCTGGAAATTCGGGAAAACCAGTAATTTGTACAAAAAAAATAGGATACATTTTTTTCCCCCACAAAGAGGAATATTTTGAAGGTGGAATGGTTAAAAAACGGTTAAAAAAGTTGGACTGTGAAAACTTACCAGGAGTAAGTGAAATTAAGGCTCTTGCTGGAATTCCTGGAAATTTTCTGGACTTGGAAAATGGTAGTTTGATTTTCCGAGGGAAGTGGAGTGTGTGGATGTTGGAACGGTTCAAATCGGATGAGAAATGTGGGATATGGAGTCGTTTGCAAATTTCGGGAGACAATTCCGGGAAATCCCGGGAATTTGGGGAGCGGGAAAACATATTTTGCGTTCAATATTAAATAAAAAAAACATGTTGAGAATTTAGGGGATTTTAGATCTATAACTTAGAATTTCCTGGTAATTTGGGAATTTCTAGAAAACCGGGAGGTTTTTTTAAATATTGATAACAGCACATTTTTTCTGGATGATATAAATGGGTTAGTGATGGTATTTTTGGAATCGGTTGAAGAATGTTGATATGGAGACAGTTTGAATTGATAATGGGTATTTTGGAATTCCTGGAAATTCGGGAAAACCAGTAATTTGTACAAAAAAAATAGGATAAATTTTTTTTCCCCACAAAGAGGAATATTTTGAAGGTGGAATGGTTAAAAAACGGTTAAAAAAGTTGGACTGTGAAAACTTACCAGGAGTATCAATCAATCAATCAATGTTTATTTATATAGCCCCAAATCACAAATGTCTCAAAGGACTGCACAAATCATTACGACTACAACATCCTCGGAAGAACCCACAAAAGGGCAAGGAAAACTCACACCCAGTGGGCAGGGAGAATTCACATTCAGTGGGACGCCAGTGACAATGCTGACTATGAGAAACCTTGGAGAGGACCTCAGATGTGGGCAACCCCCCCCCTCTAGGGGACCGAAAGCAATGGATGTCGAGCGGGTCTAACATGATACTGTGAAAGTTCAATCCATAGTGGCTCCAAGACAGCAGTGAGAGTCCCGTCCACAGGAAACCATCTCAAGCGGATCAGCAGCGTAGAGATGTCCCCAACCGATACAGGCGAGCGGTCCATCCTGGGTCCCGACGAGCGGTCCATCCTGGGTCTCGACTCTGTACAGTCAGTACTTCATCCATGGTCATCGGACCGGACCCCCTCCACAAGGGAGGGGGGGACATAGGAGAAAGAAAAGAAGCGGCAGATCAACTGGTCTAAAAAGGAGGTCTATTTAAAGGCTAGAGTATACAGATGAGTTTTAAGATGAGACTTAAATGCTTCTACTGAGGTAGCATCTCGAACTGTTACCGGGAGGGCATTCCAGAGTACTGGAGCCCGAACGGAAAACGCTCTATAGCCCGCAGACTTTTTTTGAGCTCTAGGAATCACCAATAAGCCGGAGTCTTTTGAACGCAGATTTCTTGCCGGGACATATGGTACAATACAATCGGCAAGATAGGCTGGAGCTAGACCGTGTAGTATTTTATACGTAAGTAGTAAAACCTTAAAGTCACATCTTAAGTGCACAGGAAGCCAGTGCAGGTGAGCCAGTACAGGTATATATGTATGTATATATGTATATAAAGGTATATACAGTATAGGTATATATGTATGTATATATGTATATAAAGGTATATACAGTACAGGCGTAATATGATCAAATTTTCTTGTTCTTGTCAAAAGTCTAGCAGCCGCATTTTGTACCAACTGTAATCTTTTAATGCTAGACATGGGGAGACCCGAAAATAATACGTTACAGTAATCGAGACGAGACGTAACAAACGCATGGATAATGATCTCGGCGTCTTTAGTGGACAAAATGGAGCGAATTTTAGCGATATTACGGAATGAAAGAAGGCTGTTTTAGTAACGCTTTTAATGTGTGACTCAAAGGAGAGAGTTGGGTCGAAGATAATACCCAGATTTTTTACAGAGTCACCTTGTTTTATTATTTGGTTGTCAAATGTTAAAGTTGTATTATTTAATAGAGGTCGGTGTCTAGCAGGACCGATAATCAGCATTTCCGTTTTTTTGGCATTAAGTTGCAAAAAGTTAGCGGACATCCATTGTTTAATTTCATTAAGACACGCTTCCAACTGACTACAGTCCGGCGTGTTGGTCAGCTTTAGGGGCATGTAAAGTTGGGTGTCATCAGCATAACAGTGAAAGCTAATACCGTATTTGCGTATGACGTCACCTAGCGGCAGCATGTAGATGCTGAAGAGTACAGGGCCAAGGACCGAACCCTGGGGAACTCCACACGTTACCTTAACATAGTCCGAGGTCACACTGTTATAGGAGACGCACTGCGTCCTATCAGTAAGATAAGAGTTAAACCATGACAGGGCTGAGTCTGACATACCAATTCGTATTTTGATACGCTCTAATAAAATATTATGATCGACGGTATCGAAAGCAGCGCTAAGATCGAGGAGCAGCAACATAGATGACGCATCAGAGTCCATCGTTAGCAATAGATCATTAGTCAGTTTTGCGAGGGCTGTCTAAGTCGAGTGATTTGCCCTGAAACCGGATTGAAAGGTTTCACATAGATTGTTAAACGCTAAGTGCTCATTTAGCTGCTCTGCAACAATTTTTTCGAGGATTTTCGAAATAAAGGGAAGGTGAGACCATGAGGTCAGGATCGAGGTTAGGTTTTTTAAGGAGAGGATGAATAACCGCTTTTTTGAATGCAACAGGAACAGTGCCCGAGGAAAGTGACAAGTTTATAATATTTAGCACTGATGGACCTAATAATACAAAAAGCTCCTTGATAAGTTTCCCAGGAAGTGGGTCAAGTAAACATGTTGTTTGTTTTATTCCATTTACACGTTGTAACAATCCTTCTAATGTTATTTCATCAAAACGAGAGAAACTATTTTGGATATTTGCAGTATCCGCCGTATATACAATCATATCTGTGTTACTATAACCCCGTTGTAGCTGGGACGCATTGTCTTTGATCTCCTTTCTAATAAGATCAATTTTCTTATTAAAGAACTTCATAAAGTCATCTGCCGAATGGGTGGAGCTACTGGAAGGAGTCCCTTGTTGGGTTAGCGATGCTACTGTACTAAACAAAAATTTTGGATCGAGTAAGTAAAATAAGGCTCTTGCTGGAATTTCTGGAAATTTTCTGGACTTGGAAAATGGTAGTTTGATTTTCCGAGGGAAGTGGAGTGTGTGGATGTTGGAAAGGTTCAAATCGGATGAGAAATGTGGGATATGGAGTCGTTTGCAAATTTCGGGAGACCATTTCGGGAAATCCCAGGAATTTAGGGAGCGGGAAAACATATTTTGCGTTCAATATAAAATTAAAAAAACATGTTGAGAATTTAGGGGATTTTAGATCTATACTTAGAATTTCCTGGAAATTTGGGAATTTCTAGAAAACCAGGAGTTTTTTTTTTAAAATATTGATAACAGCACATTTTTTCTGGATGATATAAATGGGTTAGTGTTGGTATTTTTGGAATCGGTTGAAGAATGTTGATATGGAGACAGTTTGAATTGATAATGGGTATTTTGGAATTCCTGGAAATTCAGGAAAACCAGTCATTTGTACAAAAAAAATAGGATACATTTTTTTTCCCCACAAAGAGGAATATTTTGAAGGTGGAATGGTTAAAAAACGGTTAAAAAAGTTGGACTGTGAAAACTTACCAGGAGTAAATGAAAATAAGGCTCTTGCTGGAATTCCTGGACATTTTCTGGACTTGGAAAATGGTAGTTTGATTTTCCGAGGGAAGTGGAGTGTGTGGATGTTGGAACGGTTCAAATCGGATGAGAAATGTGGGATATGGAGTTGTTTGCAAATTTCGGGAGACAATTCCAGGAAATACCGGGAATTTGGGGAGCGGGAAAACCTATTTTGCGTTCAATATAAAATTAAAAAAACATGTTGAGAATTTAGGGGATTTTAGATCTATAACTTAGAATTTCCTGGAAATTTGGGAATTTCTAGAAAACCGGGAGGTTTTAAAAAAAAATATTCATAACAGCACAATTTTTCTGGATGACAAAAATTTTCAGAGAGGAGGAGTTTTAGAATCTGGTGAGGGACTTTGTTGTCTGGTGCCACACAAACATCTTGCAGCTCAATCCGTCAAAGACCAAGGAGCTGGTCATTGACTTTGGGAGGTCGAGTCCACGGTCACAACCTATTGTGATCGAGGGAGTTGAGGTACAGACCGTGGACTCATTCAAGTACCTTGGGGTTTGGGTGGACCATAAGCTGGACTGGACTGTTAACACGGACCACCAGTACAAGAAAGGACAGAGCAGGCTGTACTTCCTCAGAGGACTGCACTCCTTCAACATCTGCAAAAAACTCCTGTGGATGTACTACCAGTCTGTGGTTGCCAGTGTTCTGTTCTACATGGTAGTGTGCTGGGGGGGGGGGGGCAGTACATCTAAGAAGGACAGCTCCAGACTTGAGAAACTGATAGGCGGGCCGGTTCTACAATGGGAATGAAACTGGACACACTGGCAGAGAAGAGGACTGTGGACAAACTAGTGAGCATCCTGGATGATGCCAGTCACCCTCTGCATAGTGTTATCAGTAGCCAGAGGAGCCTGTTCAGTGCTAGACTGCTTCATCCCAAGTGCAGGACTAATAGACTCAAAAACTCCTTTGTCCCACACGCCATTAGACTGTAGAACTCCTCTCTGGGGCGGGGGGCAGGGGGTACTAGGATGACAGGGGATGCAAAACAATAACAGTGCTACTGCCTACTTTGTCTTGTTATTGTCATGATCCGTAGTCTGGATCATGTTTAGTTTAGTTATTTTCTGTTAGTTTGGACTCCCTTTGTTGTTTGTGTACCTTTTTGTGAGTCAGTTTGGTCACCATGGCAACATATTAATTTCACCTGCTGAGGGTTCCAGACGCACACCTGTTTTTGTTAATTACTTCCTTATTCAAGCCTGCCTTGTCCCGTCAGTCGGTCTTGGTCCCTTGTTTGCGGTATGCAACTGTTTCGTTGGTAATTCTAGATTTCTTGTTACCTGATCCTGTGCTAGTGTTAGCATTAGCTTCTGTGCTTTCGCCACGCGTTTCTTTTCGTCTGTTTTTGTACCAGTGTTTTGTTATTAAATCATTCTTACCTTTTAGTTGTTGTCCGGAGTGTCTATGTTTGCGTTGGAGGAACGATCCCGCATTAAAATGCGACCCCCACGTGACAGTTATATTCTTATTTTACTGTTATAATTTTATTCCCATTGTTGCTTTTTATAGTTTTACAACATATGTATATATATATATATATAAATATAAATGAATAAAAATATTGCGATTAATAAAAAAATTAAAAATATGTTGATTTTTTACACCCCAATATTTCGGGCTTGTTCTACCAATATTTAGCTGTGTGCTGCATATTTACAGTAAATCCCAGTTGAAGAAAAAAAGACTGTAAGCAAAGAGTGAAGAAACACAAAGTTCTACCAGGCAGTGCTCTTGGGCCTGGCATTAATAGGTCTCTAAATCCTCTTTCTTTCTGCGTGGGTGGGCACTAAACTGCATTTTCCAAATCAGCCATATGTGGTTGTTAGTCTTAAGGGGTATGAAGGCATTAATAGAACTCCGACCAGCATGGTTTCTGTTTCGTAATGAAATGTATTGTGGACACAGCAGGGATGCACTTAGAGGGAAGATCATCCTTTGGAACAAAATGCATCTTATGGCCATTGCTGGGTTTCGTTCTAATTCTATTTATTCACTGACCAGCGAGGGTTGTGTTACCTTACAAGTTCTTCTTAGAGTTGCATGATTTTTTAGACCAGTGTTTTTCAACCACGTCTATCTGAGATAAAGTCTGGTGTGCCGTGGGAGATGATTTAATTTCACCTATTTGGGTTAAAAATATTTTTTTTGCAAACCAGTATTTATAGTCTGCAAATTAAGTGTTGTTTTCTACAGTTCAGCAGAATAACCGTGTAATACTCTTCCAAATCAGTAGGTGGCAGCCGGTAGCTAATTGCTTTGTAGATGTCGGAAAGAGCGGGAGGCAGGGTGCAGGTAAAAAAGGTGTCTAATGCTTAAACCAAAAATAAACAAAAGGTGAGTGCCCCTAAGAAAAGGCATTGAAGCTTAGGGAAGGCTATGCAGAACAAAACTAAAACTGAACTGGCTACAAAGTAAACAAAAACAGAATGCTGGACGACAGCAAAGACTTACTGTGGAGCAAAGACGGCGTCCACAATGTACATCCGAACAGGACATAGCCCATCAACAATGTCCCCACAAAGAAGGGTAAAAACATCTGAAATATTCTTAATTGCTAAAACCAAGTAGATGTGGAAAATATCGCTCAAAGGAAGACAAAACTGATACAGGAAAATACCAAAAAAAGGGATAAAGCTACCACAATAAGAGTGCAAGACAAGAATAAAAACACTACACACAGGAAAACAGCAATAAAGTCCAAATAAGTCAGGGTGTGATGTGACAGGTGGTGACAGTACACCTACTTTGAGACAAGAGCTATAGTCATGCATGCCTGGTGATGCTTTGAAGCAGGGGTTTCAAACCCACTTCACCTGGGGGCCACTGGATGCAGAGTCTGGCTGAAGCTGGGCCGCGAGAAAAGATTTCCTAAAAAAAATATGCGTACTCCTCAGCATGGAATATATTTGTAATTGTCACGCCTGTAAGTTTATGTTTTGGTTTTTGGTCAGTTTTTGGGACATTTAAGTTCTGTCTTGGCATTTCCTGGTTAGTTTTCGTCTCCATGCCAACTCATTACTTCTCACCTGTCATGTCACGTCCCTGTTCTCAGCCTCACCTGTTTTCACTAACCATCACAGCTACTTGAGTCACTCTTTTTCTTGTCTTCGTCCTGGGCTCTTCTCACTCGCACACACGCTACCCATGCTGCACCTTCTTCACGCCCTCGTTTATCTGCTTCATTCCTTGCCACGCTGTTCATTTCGATCCACGTAAGTTTTGTATTTATGCCAGAGTGCACTCTTTTGTTTCATGTCTCTAGTCTTGCCATCGTGCTGTTTAAGTTTATAGTTAAATTGTCGTTCATGCCATTGAGCAAGTGTTTTTGTTTTCCCTGTTCTGTGTATATTATATCATTAAAACATGTACTCACGTCCACGCCTCGGTCGTGCTGATTCTCATCTGCGTCGAATAAACAATCCATGTCCAAGCCCAGTTGTGACAGTAATTAGCCGACGCACAGAGAATAACGTTATTTCCGCAATGTGTGTCGTTCCGCTTTCCCTCCCTGCAGCAACACGGTGGTCGGCCGATAAAAGCCGAGAAAGCACCGGGATAGCTAGCGCAAAAAAGTGACGGCTCCCGTAGCGTTTTCATATAGAAATATATGTAGCGTTCATTGTGTGTGGCAATGCAAATTAAACAATAAAAAATAAATAAATAAATAACAATTTGAATTGGTCCAAGTTATTGGGGAGTGTTATTAACTGTTATTACTGACGGACAGGTGTCACACAATGTGACGTAAGAAAACCCTCGTCTCCATGGCAACGTCTATGTCGCTTTAACTCACTTGCCGCTTTTCCACTAATGCAGAGGTAGGCAACCCAGAATGTTGAAAGAGCCATTTTGGACCCAAATAACACAACCCTGTCAAGCGCCATTCATATAAAACTTGCGGGCCGCACTAACATCAAACTTTCATATTAAGGTGGGGGCCGCAAAATAACGTCTCGCGGGCCGCAATTGGCCCGCGTGTCTGAGACCCATGTTTTAAAGTCATATCCAACAATTGCGACAACGACTTTTTACTGTCAACTGAGTTTCGTTTTTTAATTGAGTTCTGCTGGTGGTGTGCCTGCGCATTTTTTCAATGCAAAAAAGGTTGAAAAACACTGCTCTGGACTCCTGGTGCAACTGAAGCTAACGGAATTAAAAACTGCAAACTCTGAACGATTTGATGGACGTGTTGTGGTATTAATTTTTCTTTGAATAAATTTGCTCTTAATCGGTTTTATAACAACTATGGTCTTCACTCTGACAGCATTTAATCATTCACATGTGCAGTATTCTAATTATTACTTCGCCCAAAAGGATTAGATCAGTCATACTGGATATATAACAACATTGGAAATGATCCACAGCCATTATGTAAGACAAAAACACATACCGTATTTCCTTAAATTGCCACCGGGCGCTAATTATTTTAAAACCTCTTCTCACTTTACAAAAGGCATGCAGTAAATTTAGGCCTGCGCTTATAAATTTGAGTGTGATGTAAGGATAACATCATGAAAAGCACATTTAATAAAAAATAATGTATTATGGTCTCACCTTTACTTATAAATGAAGTCCATGTGCGGCTCCTTCTGATCAAAAGCATCGATAAGTTGTTTATAGAAGTCTTCCTTATCTTTCTTCAGTTTTAAAAGTCTCTTTCTCGATGGAGATCTTCCTTTATTACCTCCTGCTTCGATTGAAAGTCCAGTTTAGAAAACTTTTTTATTTTAGATATGTAATCCTCCATGTTAAAAGCCTGTCTCCCATCGAAAATGTGTGGCGTATTATGAAGCATAAAATACGACAGCGGAAACTGTTGAACAACTGAAGCTCTTGTTAAGAATTCCACTTTCAAAGCTTCAACAATTAGTTTCCTCAGTTCCCAAACGTTTATTGAGTTTTGTTAAAAGAAAAGGTGATGTAACACAGTGGTGAACATGCCCTTTCCCAACTACTTTGGCACGTGTTGTAGCCATGAAATTCTAAGTTAATTATTATTTGCAAAAAATAATAAAGTATATGAGTTTGAACATCAAATATCTTGTCTTTGTAGTGCATTCAATTGAATATGGGTTGGAAAGGATTTGCAAATCATTGTATTCCGTTTATATTTACATCTAACACAATTTCCCAACTCTGCGATGAGGTGGCGACTTGTCCAGAGTGTACACCGCCTTCCGCCCGATTGTAGCTGAGATAGGCGCCAGGGCCACCCACGACCCCAAAAGGGAATAAGCGGTAGAAAATGGATAGATGGACAATTTCCCAACTCATATGGAAACGGGATGTGTATATATATATATATATATATATATATATATATATATATATATATATATATATATATATATATATATATATATATATATATATATATATATATATATATATTTATACATATATATACTTGTTTTTTTACAGTTTTTTTTTTTGGCGGGGAGAAGGGAAACTGTTTCTCAGTAATTGAATTATCTTTTCCCTATCAAATGAATAAGTAAAAAATGAATAAATAGATAAATAAAAGCATCCATCACTTTAAAACTCATTGCTCATCCTCTTTGTGTTCGGGCTCAAAAATATAAGGTTCCATCCATACATTTTCTACCGCTTGTCCCTTTTTGGGGTTGAGGGCTATCTCAGCTGCATTTGGGCGGAAGGCAGTGCACACCCTAGACCAGTGGTCCCCAACCACCGGGCCGCAGCCCGATTGGTACCGGGCCGCAGAAGAATTTTTTATTAAAAAAAATATATATATATTTTATTAAATCAACATAAAAAACACAATATACACTTACAAATAATGCACCAACCACAAAAAAAACTCCCTATTTCATGACAAAAACGTCCCTCTTTCACGACAAAGACGAAAAAAAAAAAAGAAAAAAAAAAGGACACCCCCTCCCTCGGGCCGCGGGACAAATTATTAAGCGTTGACTGGTCCGCGGATACAAAAATGTTGAGGACCACTGCCCTAGACAAGTCGCCACCTCATCGCAAATATAAAGTTCTGGATCCTTAATTGTTGCCATTTGGCTCTTACAAAGTCTGCTTGATTAGCGTTGTTGTCGATGGGGAAGGGATCCCGGCCTCCTCATTAACTCTCAAAAATGTCTCGGGAATCTCTGTGAGATCGATACTATTCTGATGATATCTATTTACTTGCAAACTTTAGAGGGTTTTTTTTGTGTCATGAATCAGATATAAATATGATAACCTGTTTTTCCACTCCACTGCCACTTTAACGCCCACTGTTCCTAAACCACAGTAACTCACATTCGCTCCACGCCGCGACTCCGAAAGTCTCTCAACACATCGCACGACGCTCGATTCGGAGGCCGACACCCCACCTCTGTTAGATCGGCGAGTGGATATTATGTAGGCTGGAGGCCACAGCAGCGGAGGAGCAAGGTCACCTTGGCTGATATTCCAAGTTAAATAAGTAATAAAAAGGAAGCGCGCCATGCTGCGGGAAATAATGGCGCGCAACTGAGCTAATTTGATCGGCGGAAAAATCCTTTGCTTGGAAACAGCATGCGACTCTATCATGAAATAATTGAATACTGTATTATTGTACATGGTCAGTTTCATGTGCAATCTTCTACCTGCGACCTTGGGAATCCTCCGGTGTTGGCGGCGCGGGGGCGAGCGAGCGTCGCGGACAAGGACGGCCGAGTGTATCCGGTAAACAAAGGCCTGGCTCGGCTCTTCCCGCTTGACTTGTATGAAAAGGACGCTTTAAGGTGATGCAACGCTGGTCTCGTGTCTCGTAAATGTCCGCGGCGTTCTTCGTGAGATGAGGTATTACAGCAGCAACTCCGGACTAAAACACGCCGCGGACTCAATCCCGCGTCACGCCGAAGTGATGTAAGGCGACGTCGGGCATGAAGTCGAGTCGTAGAAGATGAAAAACACCAAAAACTTTTGGACTGATCTACTAAATTCGTAAGTAACGAGTGCAAATTGTGTGTTTTACCGTATTTCCCTGAATTTCTAACCTTTTCTCACTCCGGCGTAAAACTGAAGAAAGATAAGGAAGACTTCTATAAACAAGTTATCGATGGTTTCGATCAGAAGGAGCTGCGCATGGACTTCATTTATAAGTAAAGGCATAGCTCGGTTGGTAGAGCGGCCGTGCCGACAACTTGAGGGTTGCAGGTTCGATTCCCGCTTGTGCCATCCTAGATACTGCCGTTGTGTCCTTGGGCTAGACACTTTACCCACCTGCTCCCAGTGCCACCCACACTGGTTTAAATGTAACTTAGATATTGGGTGTCGCTATGTAAAGCGCTTTGAGTCACTTGAGAAAAGCGCTATATAAATATAATTCACTTCACTTCACTACCAAAGGAATGCGGTAAAGGCAAGCATGCGCTAATTATTTTAAAACCTCTTCTCACTCCGGCGTTTACCATGCGGTAAATTTAGGCCTGCGCTCATAAATTTGAGTGTGATGTAAGGATACCATCATGAATAGCACATTTAATAAAAAAAACGTTTTTATGGTAAATGGGTTATACTTGTATAGCGCTTTTCTACCTTCAAGGTACTCAAAGCGCTTTGACACTATTTCCACATTCACCCATTCACACACACATTCACACACTGACGGTGGGAGCTGCCATGCAAGGCACTCACCAGGACCCATCAGGAGCAAGGGTGAAGTGTCTTGCCCAAGGACACAACGGACGTGACTAGGATGGTAGAAGGTGGGGATTGAACCAGTAACCCTCAGATTGCTGGCACAGCCACTCTACCAACTTCGCCACGCCTTTACTTAAAAATGAAGTCCATGCGCAGCTCCTTCTGATCAAAAGCATCGATAACTTGTTTATAGAAGTCTTCCTTATCTTTCTTCAGTTTTAAAAGTCTCTCCGTCTCGATGGAGATCTTCCTTTATTACCTCCTGCTTCGATTGAAAGTCCAGTTTAGAAAACTGTTTTATTTTAGATATGTAATCCTCCATGTTAAAAGTGCAAGCGAGAGGAAAAAATAAACGATCGCTGCTCACTCTTGTCACTTCTTCTGCAGCCGAGTAGTCGCAAGAAGGATCACTAGCGCCCTCTACCACCAGAAGGCAGGAGTCATTTAATGACTCCTATTTGACACACGCAGCTACGGTATATTAATAAAACATAGCTGCTTACTGTTCTTTTTAGCATATTCAATAGCTTGGACCTTAAATCCTACTGAATAGCTCTTAATGTTCTTCACTTTATGCGATTTCAAATGATTGAAATCAGCCTCTTCCATTTTGAAAATGATGACAGGTGAAGTGTCACTCGTGACGTGACGAGTTTGACCCGGTGGAAATTCTAGGCATATGCTAATTATTTTGCAAAACGAGTTTGACCCGGCGGAAATTCTAGACCTGCGCTAATAAAAATAATATTTTGCGAAACGAGTTTGACCCGGCAGTAATTCTAGTCAGGCGCACACTATATACCCGGCGGCAATTTAAGGAAATACGGTATTAGCAATGTTGGGGGAAAAAAAATCACTATAGTTACAGTCGCGATGAAAAGTGTACATACACTTGTAAAGAACATCATGTCATGGCCGTCTTGAGTTTCCAATCTTTTGCCATTCTTTTCATCTGACCACAACATTTTTCTCCAGAAGGCCTTATCTTTGTCCGTGGGAAGTCAGATAAAACAAAAATGGAGCCGTTTGGCCACAATACCCAGCAATATGTTTGGAGGAGAAAAGTTGAGGCCTTTAATCCCAGGAACACCATACCAACCGTCAAGCATGGTGGTGGTAGTATCATGCTCGGGGCCTGTTTTGCTGCCAATGGAACTTGTGCTTTACAGAGAGTAAATGGAACAATGAAAAAGGAGGATTAGCTCCAAATTCTTCAAGACAAGCTAAAATAATCAGCCCGGAGGTTGGGTCTTGGGTACAGTTGGGTGTTCCAACAGGACGATGATCCCAAACATGTCAATGTCACGATCGGGGGTGCAGCTTGCTGCAAGGTTTGTTCTCTCGGAATGCAAAAGGGACAGCTCCGGATAACAGCGTGAGGTAGGAGATGATTTATTTATCATAAATCATAACCAAACCAAAAATAAGCAAAACGGAAGCTAAGGCAAAACTTAGCACAAAAATCAGCAACATCAAAAGGTGACAGTTGCATACCGCCAACAATGCAGCCACACCCACTGTGGCGAGCAACGTGGATAAATAGCCCTCTGATTAGTGCTTAACAGCAGGTGAACGTGCCGAGCACTAATCAGAGGCAGGTGAGAGCAATTAGTAACCATGGTAACCAAAACAAACACCCAAAGTGCACAAAAGAGGAGCGAAGGGAGTCCAAAAGTAACAGAATATAACTAAACAAAACATGATCCGGACCACGGATCATGACAGTCAAAGGTAGTACAAGGAATGGTTCAATTAGGCTGGAATGAAGGTGCAATGGACGTCGAGTGGGTCCAACACAATATTGTGAAAGTCCAGTCTATAGTGGATTTAACATAATAGTGAGAGTCCAGTCCATAGTGGATTTAACATAATAGTGTGAGAGTCCAGTCTATAGTGGATTTAACATAATAGTGAGAGTCCAGTCCATAGTGGATTTAACATAATAGTGTGAGAGTCCAGTCCATAGTGGATTTAACATAATAGTGTGAGAGTCCAGTCCATAGTGGATCTAACATAGTAGTAAGAGTCCAGTCCATTGTGGATCTAACATAATAGTGAAAGTCCAGTCCATAGTGGATTGAACATAATAGTGAGAGTCTAATCCATAGTGGATCTAACATAATAGTGAGAGTCCAGTCCACAGTGGATCTAGTAAATAGTGTGAGAGTCCAGTCCATAGTGGATCTAACATAATAGTGAGAGTTCAGTCCATAGTGGAGCTAACATAATAGTGAGAGTCCAGTCCATAGTGGATCTAAAATAATAGTGTGAGTCCAGGCCATAGTGGATCTAACATAATAGTGAGAGTCTAGTCCATAGTGGATCTAACATAAAAGTGAGCGTCCATTCCATAGTGGATCTAACATAATAGTGAGAGTCCAGTCCATAGTGGAGCTAACATAATAGTGAGAGTCCAGTCCATAGTGGATCTAACATAATAGTGAGAGTCCAGTCCATAGTGGATCCAACATAATAGTGAAAGTCCAGTCCATAGTGGATCTAACATAATAGTGAGTCCAGTCCATAGTAGATCTAACACAATGATGAGAGTCCAGTCCATAGTGGATCTAACATAAAGGTGAGAGTCCAGTCCACAGTGGATCTAGTAAATAGTGTGAGAGTCCAGTCCATAGTGGATCTAACATAATAGTGAGTGTCCAGTCCATAGTGGATCTAACATAATAGTGAGAGTCCAGTCCATAGTGGATCTAACATAATAGTGAGAGTCCAGTCCATAGTGGATCTAACATAATAGTGAAAGTCCAGTCCATAGTGGATTTAACATAATAGTGAAAGTCCAGTCAATAGTGGATTTAACATAATAGTGAGAGTCCAGTCCATAGTGGAATTAACATAATAGTGAGAGTCCAGTCCATAGTGGATCCAACATAATAATGAGAGTCCAGTCCACAGTGGATCTAGTAAATAGTGTGAGAGTCCAGTCCATAGTGGATCTAACATAATAGTGAGAGTCCAGTCCATAGTAGATCCAACATAATAGTGAGAGTCCAGTCCATAGTGGATCTAACATAATAGTGAGAGTCCATTCCATAGTGGATCTAACATAATAGTGAGAGTCCAGTCCATAGTGGATCTAACATAATAGTGTGAGAGTCCAGTCCATAGTGGATCTAACATAATAGTGAGAGTCCAGTCCATAGTGGATCTAACATAATAGTGTGAGAGTCCAGTCCATAGTGGATCTAACATAGTAGTAAGAGTCCAGTCCATAGTGGATCCAGTAAATAGTGTGAGAGTCCAGTCCATAGTGGATCTAACATAATAGTGAGAGTCCAGTCCATAGTGGATCTAACATAATAGTGTGAGAGTCCAGTCCATAGTGGATCTAAGATAGTAGTAAGAGTCCAGTCCACATTGGATCTAGTAAATAGTGTGAGAGTCCAGTCCATAGTGGATCTAACATAATAGTGTGAGAGTCCAGTCCATAGTGGATCTAACATAATAGTGAGAGAGTCCAGTCCATAGTGGATCTAAGATAGTAGTAAGAGTCCAGTCCACAATGGATCTAGTAAATAGTGTGAGAGTCCAGTCCATAGGGTATCCAACATAATAGTGTGAGAGTCCAGTCCATAGCGGATCTAACATAGTAGTAAGAGTCCAGTCCATAGTGGATCTAACATAATAGTGTAAGAGTCCAGTCCATAGTGGATCTAACATAATAGTGAGAGTCCAGTCCATGGTGGGGCCAGAAGGAACCATCCCGAGCGCCCCCCTCCCCTTTCACAAGGGAGAGAGGGGCAGAGGAGAAAAGAAACGGCAGATCAACTGGTATAAAAAGAAAATTTAAAAAGAAAACATTAAATTCAACGATTTTTTTTTGCAGCTTATGTGAAATAATATATTGTTATTTGTATTATATATATTATGTATATTCATATATTACTCATTGTTAAAAATGACCCTCCCTGTGATGTGGTCCTCAATGAGAAGGAGTTTGACACCCCGGCTATAGTTTATCAATAAAATATTCATCAAGTAATGTTAGGGATTATCTGTCTTGTTGAACTATTGTGCTCCAGACGCCATTTTACGCGGCGAAACTGATGCAAAGTTGAAAAAGGATGAAAGTCTACAACTTCTTTGTCTGTGGTTGTGTCAAAGAAATTGTTCTCAAGACTCTCCTCGATAAATATGCCTGGTTTTTTTTCTCGGCTAAGGTTTGCAGTTCATGATTTAACACGTCCATGTAAACAAACTCCATAGCCTTGATTTACGCTTTTTCATCTTCCCATAATGCTAACCACTCATAAAGATAACCGCTGACACCCTCGAAGATCCGACTGCTTGTGAAAGACAAAAAAGCGACCGCAGCTCACTAAATGCATGTAAGTTACCACCATTTTGCCTTCTTGTTGTTGTTGTTGCACGCGTGTTTATATCCGTCTTTGTCAAAATATAACTTTAGGTGTCAACATTGTGTACGTGCTGCAAGATTGATTTATGATTGTTGATCAAAATATAACTTTAGCTGTAAACATTGTGTGCGTCCTGAAAGATTTATTTATGATTGTTTATCTAACTATAACTATGTATGTCAACATTGTTTATGTGCTTAAAGATTCATTTATTATTGTTTATCACAATATAACTATTGATATAAACCTTGTGTACGTGCTGAAACATTCATTTATGATTGTTTATCAAAATATAACTATAGATGTCAACATTGTGTGCGTGCTAAAAGATTATTTTATGATTGCCTATCAAAATCTAACTATCAATATCAACATTGTGGTGCTCAAAGATTAATTTATGGTTGTTTAAAATATAACTATAGATATAAACATTATGTACGTGCTGAAAGATTTATTTTTGATTGTTTATGAAAATATAAATATAGACGTTAACATAGTGTATGTGCTGAAAGATTATTTTATGATTGTTTATCAAAATATAACTATAAATGTCAACATTGTGTATGTGTTGAAAAATTAATTTAGGATTGTTTATCTAACTATAACTATGTATGTCAACATTGTGTATGTGCTTAAAGATTCATTTATTATTGTTTATCAAAATATAACTATTGATATAAACATTTTGTACGTGCTGAAAGATTCATTTATGATTGTTAACAAAATATAACTAAAGATGTCAACATTATGTATGTGCTGAAAGATAAATTTCTGATTGTTTATCAAAATATAACTATGGATGTAAACATTGTGTGCGTGCTAAAAGATTATTTTATGATTGCCTATCAATATCTAACTATCAATATCAACATTGTGGTGCTCAAAGATTAATTTATGATAGTTTAAAATATAACTGTAGATAAAAACATTATGTACGTGCTGAAAGATTCATTTTTGATTGTTTATGAAAATATAACTAAAGATGTCAACATTGTGTACGTGCTGAAAGATTAATTTCTGATTGTTTATCAAAATATAACTGTGGATGTAAACATTGTGTGCGTGCTAAAAGATTAATTTATGATTGCCTATCAATATCTAACTATCAATATCAACATTGTGGTGCTCAAAGATTCATTTTTGATTGTTTATCAAAATATAACTATAGATGTCAACATTGTGTATGTGCTGAAAGATTCATTTATGATTGTTTATCAAAATATAACTATAGACGTTGAGATGGTGTATGTACTAAAATATATTTATCTATGATTGTTTATGAAAATATAACTATAGATGTAAACATTGTGTATGTACTGAAATATTCATTTATGATTGTTTATCAAAATATAACTATAGATGTCAACATTGTGTACGTGCTAAACGATTCATTTATGATTGTTTATCAAAATATAACTATAGACGTTAACATGGTGTATGTACTAATATATATTTATTTATGATTGTTTATCAAAATATAACTACAGATGTAAACATTGTGTACGTGCTAAAAGATTCATTCATGATTGTTTATCAAAATATAACTATAAACGTTAACATAGTGTATGTACTGAAATATTCATTTATGATTGTTTATCAAAATATAACTATAAATGTCAACATTGTGTACGTGCTGAAAGATTAATTCATGATTGTTTATCAAAATATAACTATAGATGTCAACATTATGTATGTGCTGAAAGATTCATTAATGATTGTTTATCAAAATACAATTATAGATGTAAACATTCTGTAAGTGCTGAAAGATTAATTTATGGTTGTTTATGAAAGTATAACTATAGATGTCAACATTGTGTACGTGCTGAAAGATTCATTAATGATTTTTTATCAAAATATAACTATAGATGTCAACATTGCGTACGTGCTGAAAGATTAATTCATGATTGTTTATGAAAATATAAGTATTAATGTAATTATTGTGTATGTGCTGAAAGATTCATTAATTATTGTTTATCAAAATACAATTATAGATGTAAACATTCTGTGTGCGGAAAGATTAATTTATGATTGTTTATGAAAATATAACTATAGATGTAAACATTGTGTGTGTGCTGAAAGATCAATTTATGGTTGTTTATGAAAATATAAGTATTGATGTAAACATTATGTATGTGCTGAAAGATTCATTAATGATTGTTTATCAAAATACAACTATAGATGTCAACATTGTGTATCTGCTAAAATATTCATTTTTGATTGATAATCAAAATATAACTATAGATGTCAACATTGTGTATGCGCTGAAAGATTCATTTATGATTGTTCATCAAAATATAACTATAGATGTAAACATTGTGTGCGTGCTAAAAGATTATTTTATGATTGCCTGTCAAAATCTAACTATAAATGTCAACATTGTGGTGCTCAAAGATTAATTTATGATTGTATATCAAAATATAACTATAGATGTCAACATTGTGTACGTGCTGAAAGATTAATTCATTATTGTTTATGAAAATATAAGTATTGATGTAAACATTATGTATGTGCTGAAAGATTCATTAATGATTGTTTATCAAAATACAATTATAGATGTGAACCTTCTGTAAGTGCTGAAAGATTCATTTATGGTTGTTTATGAAAATATAACTATAGATGTCAACATTGTGTACGTGCTGAAAGATTATTTTATGATTTTTGATTAAAACATAACTATAGATGTCAACATTGTGTATCTGCTAAAATATTCATTTTTGATTGATAATCAAAATATAACTATAGATGTCAACATTGTGTATGCGCTGAAAGATTCATTTATGATTGTTTATCAAAATATAACTATAGATGTAAACATTGTGTGCGTGCTAAAAGATTATTTTATGATTGCCTATCAAAACATAACTATAGATGTAAACATTGTTTGCGTGCTAAAAGATTATTTTATGATTGCCTATCAAAATCCAACTATAAATGTCAACATTGTGGTGCTCAAAGATTAATTTATGATTGTATATCAAAATATAACTATAGATGTCAACATTGTGTACGTGCTGAAATATTCATTTATAATTGTTTATCAAAATATACCTCTAGATGTAAACATTGTGTGCGTGCTAAAAGATTATTTTGTGATTGCCTATCTAAATCTAACTACAAATGTCAACATTGTGGTGCTCAAAGATTTATTTGTGATATTTTATCAAAATATAACTATTGATGTCAACATTGTGCTTGAACAGCGGCCCACATGTTCACAACAGACAATTTCAATATGAAGTACTCAACATAGTTTGAAGTGCCTTGAACTCGCCCACAATGTTCTGTATTTATTTTCTTTGCTCTCTCGTTCTCTGTGGACGACACAGCAAGTCCACTCGATCTCTCCAGTCCCACTGTGCTTTAACTTGGAGAGAGAGCGCTCAGAGGTTGCAACCGTGAGCGTACCCGGGGCCCGGGTCCCAGGACACCGCCCTCCCAGTCTCTTCTGAAGCCCCGCCCAAGCTTCTTTCTCAAATCACCAAAATGAATTGCAATCAAATTCATTGATGTTTGGCCCCCTAAAACAGCAATATTTCAACATTTCTAGGAATGAAAACTAACTTCCATCCGTCCATTTTCTACCGCTTGTCCCTTTTAGAAATACTGTGTAAAACAACGCAAAAATACAGCAGTACGTCAACTTCCAAGCTCAGTTGGTTCCATGACAGAGTTCTTAATTTGTGTCTCAAATCAACGTCTCTCATTGAATTGAAGTAAAATAAATTTAACCAATGCTTGGCCCCCTAAAACAGCAAGATTTTACCACGTTTAAAAATAAAAACACATTTTCGATAAGTAATAAACAATACAATAGCATGTATTACAGACAACTACAGTAGTTTTATGAAGTAATTGTTGTGTTTTACTAAGGACTGAGGGGAGGTGACGGCAACAGACACCGGAGGTTTTTACCGTTCTAAATATTTATTATATATATATTATATATAATAAACAAAAGAATATTGCTTAAACTAACCAAGGAAATGGAGCATGACAAAATCCAAGAGTGTGTATGGTGTAACACTATGTGTGTAGATTAGCTGTTGAGTGTTCCCGAACGAGAGCGAAGTAACACGGAAGTCCGTGGGGCAGGCAGATAATCCAAGGCTAGCGATAGGCGTCGAGGGAAACGTGTCTAAGCAGAAGGTCGAGAATCCAAAAGGGCAGTCCGGGAGGCAAGGGGAACAACAGGGGATCCCGACAGAAAACATGGGAAGCGCTGCGGGAAGACAACAGGAACATCAGACACAACGGAAACACGGAAGTCACAGGGGAAGAGCGAGTTCGGGGAATGGAAGCCAGACACAGGATGCTTACAAAGCAACAGAAGACCATACTCCGGCACGGCATGGTAGGTTGTGCGGGCTTGAGAGGGCAGCTTGTTCATTCCAGGCAGGTGTGCTGATTTCCAATTGATCGCAGCCGTGCGGATGTGCGCTCCCAGCGGAGAGGGAACGCCCGTAATGTAATAATTTTAAAGTATTTCCCTGAGAAAGTGGACTTATTTTTACGATCAGGTCTTTGTTTAGTTTATGGACATCTTCTGGTGTTTTTTGGGTTCACTTTCTGTTTCGCGCTCTTATTTTGGTTCAATCTTCCTAAATCCCAAATGGTTTTAACAAGCCCTAAATTGCGAGTGTCTTAAAGGGCTGCACAAGCCACAACGACATCCTCGGCTCAGATCCCACATCAGGGCAAGGAAAAACTCAACCCAATGGGACAATGAGGGCTTTGAAAAATTGTTAATGCCTGGAATATTTTTAAACTTGAATGTACTTAGTGGACGCCGTCTCTGCTCCACATGCAGTAAGTCTTTGCTGTTGTCCAGCATTCGGTTTTTGTTTACTTTGTAGCCAGTACAGTTTTAGTTTTGTTTTTGCATACCCTTCCCTAAACTTCAATGCCTTTTCTTAGCGGCACTTGTCTCTTGTTTATTTTTGGTTTAGGCTTTAGATACCTTTTTACCTGCACCCTGCCTCCCTCTGTTTCCGAGAACTACAAAGCAATTAGCTATTTGCTGCCACCTACTGATATGGAAGAGTATAACATGTGAATAGCTGTGTGTGTGGATGGTTGAAAGGTCGGAATCAGGTTTAAAAATGACACAAAATTTTGAGAGTATAAAGCATTGTAGAAACATAAATATATTCATATGAAATGGAAATTTTTTGGAAATTTGGGAATTTGGGGAAAACTGGGATTTTTTTAAAAAACACTGACACCAGAACACTTTTCCTAGATGATATGAATGGGTTGATGTTGAAATTTTTGGAATCAGTTATAAAAATATTGCCGTAGTCACAGTTTGAATTGAAAACGGGTAATTCGGAATTTCTGGAATTTTACAAAAACTTGGGAATTTGTACCGAAAAAAAATAGGAGCATTTGTTGTCCCAACTGAGAGGAATATTTTGAAGGTGTAATGGTCAATGGCAGCTGAGATAGGCTCCGGCACCCCGTGCAACCCCGAATGGGACAAGCTGTAGAGAATGGATGGATGATCAAAAACAGTTGACAAATGCGCACTGTGAAAACTTTCCAGGAAGAAGTGAGATTAGAGCTGAGAAAAAACGTGAATTCCTTGATTTTTTAAAAACTTGAATGTACTTTGTGGTCGCCGTCTTTGCTCCACACGCTGTAAGTCTTTGCTGTCGTCCAGCATTCTCTTTTTGTTTACTTTGCAGCCAGTTCTGTTTCAGTTTGGTTTTGCCGTCCCTAAGCTTCAATGCCTTTTCTTAGCGGCACTCGCCTTTTGTTTTTTTTTAGTTTAGGCATTAGATACCTTTTGACCTGCACGCCATGTTCCTGACGTCTACAAAACAATTAGCTACTTGCTGCCACCTACTGATATGGAAGAGTATAACACGGTTATTCTGCCCAGCTCTAGACAACAACTGCACGTTATTTGCAGATTTTAATTACCGGTTTGCAAAAAATATTTTTAAAGGCCTACTGAAACCCACTACTACCAACCACGCAGTCTGATAGTTTATATATCTTAACATTGCAACATGTTAGTTTACTAAATTGCAATTTTAAATTTTGCACCGTTCCCAGCTATAAGTCGTCTGTTTTCATCGCATAATTTCACAGTATTCTGGACATCTGTGTTGCTGAATGTTTTGCAATGTGTTCAATGAATAATGGAGACGTCAAGGAAGAAAGCTGTAGGTGGGAAGCGGTGTATTGCGGCCGCCTTTAGCAACACAAACACAGCCGGTTTTTCATTGTTTACATTCCCGAAAGATGACGGTGAAGCTTTACTATGGAACAGAGCGGTCAAGCGAACACGGTTGGATTGGACCACACACACAAAGTACAGTGTATTATGCAGCGATCATTTCAAAAGATCATGTTTCGAAGAGGGTCCCTTGCGAAGGGCAGAGATGAGCATCGCCACCACCCGTCGACTGGTGCTGAAGAAAGGTGCGGGCCGACCTTCAGGTTGTACAAGTACGACCATATAATCTCACTAAAACACTAGTAACACAATAAGCAGATAAGGGATTTTCCAGAAATATCCTAGTAAATGTGTGTAATAACATCTGAATCGCTCCCACTGCCCTCTAGTCTTTTTTATTTTTTCTTCTAGTCCAGGGGTGTCAAACTCAAATACAGAGTGGGCCAAAATTTTAAACTGAACAAAGCCGCGGGCCAAGGTTGAACAAATTAACCTTTTAATAGGGACACAAACAAGTTTTGCATTGAATATTGAACGAGCAAGGCTTGTATAACTTAATAGTGACATGCAAAATCGATTTTCAAATATTGTAGCATATTGTAGCATAGTGCTGCAAGGGGTTCTGGGTATTTGTTCTGTTGTGTTTATGTTGGTTTACGGTGCGGATGTTCTCCCTAAATGTGGTTGTCATTCTTGTATGGTGTGGGTTCACAGTGTGGCGCATATTTGTAAGAGTGTTAAAGTTGTTTGTACGGCCACCCTCAGTGTGACCTGTATGGCGGTTGACCAAGTATGCCTTGCATTCACTTGTTTGTGTGTAAAGTCCGCATATAGTATGTGACTGGGCTGACACAATGTTTGTATGGAGAAAAAGCGGACGGGACGACAGGTTGTAGAGGATTTTGAATGCAGTGCCTTTAAGGCACGTCCTCAAAGATGTTGTTTGTGTGGAAATCGAGAGAAATTTGGGAGAATGGTTGCCCCGGGTGATTTTCGGCAAGGGCGCTGAAATTCGGGAATCTCCCAGGAAAATCGGGAGGGTTGGTAAGTATGAGTATTAGCGGTGAATGCGGCGTTATAATACCGGCGGGCCAGCTCTAATGTTAATTTGATATTGCCTCAAGAGCCACATTAAATTACACGGTGGGCCAAATTTGGCCCGCGGGCCAGAGTTTGACACCCATGTTTTAGTCCTTCACACGCACTTTCCTCATCCACAAATATTTCACCCTCGCTCAAATTAATGGGGAAATCGTCGCTTCCTTGGTCCGAATCGCTCTCGCTGCTGGTGGCCATGATTCTAAACAATGTTCATATGTGAGGAGCTCCACAACTCGTGAGATCACGCGCACATCGTCTGCTACTTCCGGTACAGGCAAGGCTTTTTTATCGGCACCAAAAGTTGCAAACTTTATCGTTGATGTTCTCTACTAAATCCTTTCAGCAAAAATATCGCGAAATGATCAAGTATGACACATAGAATGGACCTGCTATCCCCGTTTGAATAAGAAAATCGCATTTAGGTAGGCCTTTAACCTAAATAGGTGAACACCAGACTGCATCTCACGGCACACTCCATTTTTTGCAACTAAAAACATAAGATTGGGCTGAAAGTCAACTCTAGGTTGTATTTCCACACCTTCTTCCCAGCTGGATTATTGTCCCTGTCAGGGGTCAATGGAGAGATGTGGACAAAGCCCGACATTCTCAGTGTCGGTGGTTGGTCGGACCATGGATTCAGAGTCGGCGTCTGGTGCTGGATTTCAATCGTCCAAATCTGACTCACGCTGGTTCGGTCCTTTATGTGCGGATCCCGCCGTTCGGTTTCAAGCCTGACTTCTCGCCGGGTACTCTGACTTCCTCCCACGATTCAGCGAGCACGCTGGGTTACATTGAGATGCTAATTTGTCTGAAGGTGTGAAAGCTGGTCCGCGTCAGCTCGGTGATTGACCGGGGTTCTTTCCGGGGCGCACCCCCGCCTCTCTTCCGACGTCAGCTGGGGTTGGCTCCAATTATTCTCGGAACAACGGAAGCAGAAAACCGACAGCTAGATCCGGTCATTCACGAGCACTAAAATAGACGTTGGCATGTGCGGAGACAGCTCACTCCAACGATCAAAGTGTAGAAATGTTTCCAATTGCATAAAGTAGACATTTTCATCCAGTCTTTCTAACACAATCTAAGGCAGGGGTAGGGAACCTATGGCTCTCGAGCCAGATGTGGCTCTTTCGATGACTGCATCTGGCTCTCAAGCAAAATCTTAGCTGACATTACATAACACGATAAGTAATGAATAATTTATCCAACGCCCTTGACGCGAATCCCTGAGGGATGATGGACAGCTGGGCAGTGCCTGAAGAGCTGCAGCCCGCCACCGTAGCCCCCACTCCCTCCCCTATGTTGCAAGTCTGGAGTTGTATGTTGTGATACGTATATACGCTTTGCTCTATAGTTTTTTTCCCATAGCTGTTCTGTGAACCTAACACGGTTTGTTTGTCTAATCAAATCAATCAGTCAATTAACAAAGTTTTGTTGTTTTTGGACAATAACAATACCTACCTACCTACTGTTAGGAAAATTGTGTAAGTTGTGTGTGAATTATCAAAAACGTTCAGATCTCTTTTATTTAATTGAGTAGTTGAGAGCTGTCCTGCTTCAACCAAGCAAGGTCTTGGGGTATTCCGCTGTATACATTGGAATGCGACGAGAGGGGTTTTCTTTTGTCCTCAAAGACCTGCCTAAGCCGAGACCAGGAGGAGCTCGGGCCCGAGGCATCGTCTTTCTTTTGTCTTCAATGTGACCGAAAACAATGACTGTTTATATACTCCCCATTCCTGTTTTGCCGAAGCTGAAACCAGGACGAGCCCAAGCCCGAGGCATCATCTTTCTTTTGTCTTCAATGTGACCAAAAACAATGACTGTTTATATACTCCCCATTCCTGTTTTGCCGAAGCTGAGACCAGGACGAGCCCGGACCCGAGGCATCGTCTTCTTTTGTCTTCAATGAGACCGAAAACAGTGTCTGTGTGTATGCTCCCCATTCCTGTTTTGACATGTGTTGTTCCGTAAACATTGAATACCTAAATAAAAGAGGAGACGAAAACTTTTTCGCCAGAGCTTGGTGCAGGAACTGTGCAAGGTGTACAGAGGCCATGTCTCTCCTCAGATCTGAGTCCAAATTTAAGTCTGTCTCTGTTTGATTCTTTGCCTTTTTGTCTTGTTTAATAGATGTCAACAGTGTTTGAACCTGACACCTACCTAATTACGTTGGTAATCACAGTGTCAAAATATCCGTTTTCTACTACAGCTGTTCAAGAAGTTGCATTCATGGTAAAAAGTATTTTATTTATTATTGGTTAGCTTCAAAATAACAATATTAATTAAAAATAATGATACCTACAATAGTCTAAAAACGTTGGTCTTACAAAAAAAAATGCAGGCATTTAGTTATATTCAGTGTTAAAAAACTATTCTATGGCTCTCACAGAAATACATTTTAAAATATTTGGCTGAAATGGCTCTCTCAGCCAAAAAGGTTCCCGACCCCTGATCTAAGGGGTACAGCCTTTGTGTCGGATCAGGCCCGCGAACAGGTTTTACCCAAACCAGGAACAAAATGCTTGGGTGTACCCTGCCTTCCGTCCGATTGTAGCTGAGATAGGCACCAGCGCCCACCGCGACCACAAAAGGGAATAAGCGGTATAAAATGGATGAATGGGTGTCCAGGGTAAGTGGTGTGTGTACATGTTGGAGCAGTTCAAATCTGTTGAAAAATGTGAGCTACATGTACACAATAGATCGTATACTTCTCGTGGGGGAAAAATAAAACAGTCCCAAAGCATGATGTTTCCACCCCCATGCTTCACAGTAGGTCTGGTGTTCTTGGGATGCAACTCAGTATTATTCTTCCTCCAAACCCGACCAGTTGAGTTTATACCAAAATGGATACATGGATGATACAGCAGAGGATTGGGAGAATGTCATGTGGTCGGATGAAACCAAAATAGAACTTTTTGGTATAAACTCAACTCGTCGTGTTTGGAGGAAGAAGAATACTGAGTTGCATTTCAAGAACACCACACTTACTGTGAAGCATGGAGGTGGAAACACCATGCGTTGGGGCTTTTTTTCTGCTAAGGGGACAGGACGATTGATCCGTGTTAAGGAAAGAATGAATGGGGCCATGTATCGTGAGATTTTGAGCCAAAACCTCCTTCCATCAGTGAGAGCTTTGAATGGTCGACCAAATACTTATTTTCCACCATGATTTACAAATAAATTC
Organism: Nerophis ophidion; assembly: GCF_033978795.1. Lineage (NCBI taxonomy): Eukaryota > Metazoa > Chordata > Actinopteri > Syngnathiformes > Syngnathidae > Nerophis > Nerophis ophidion. The sequence goes on along the minus strand of NC_084635.1, from coordinate 33,612,546 downwards.
CTGGATTTTTTTTTTTTTTTCACATTCTGTCTCTCACAGTTGAAGTGTACCTATGATGAAAATTACAGACCTCTGTCATCATTTTAAGTGGGAGAACTTGCACAATCGCTGGCTGACTAAATACTTTTTTGCCCCACTGTAATCTGTTAGCAGCTAATTATAGTACATATTACAAATATATATATGTATATATATATATATATATATATACATAACGGATTGTCAGCCGAGGAACTAACAACAAATACATTTTCAGTTTGTGATCAGCATTTAAAAACGATAATCAGCAATGTTCTTTTCTCATGAAAATTTGCAGATTCTAATCGTTGGTGGCTAGAGCTTGTACAGGTTCGGATCGGGGTATGTTGGTTCTTAATGTGCTAAAAATGTTCATTTCTCTTGTATTTATGTTAGAATTTAGGCTAGCTGAACGATTCTACATGTATGTTCCGTATCCATGTTAGAATGCAAAAATCTAAACTTTCTGTCTTCTTGTCTCTCTTCTTGATTGTGAACGAACGGCAAACAAGTGCAATTCCTCTTTAAAACAAGTGCAGTTTATAAAATCAAAAGTTACTTTTGTGGTATTATGGAAACAATTATCCTGAAAACGTGTCTTTTCTGAAAAAAAGCTGTGGTGAATTCAAGCAATTTAGATCACGAAAAAAGCCCACAGGGATTGATTGTTGTTGTCAAGACATGATGGATAACCTTCAAATTATGTCGAAAGAACGGATCTAACACTGCGGCATCAGCAGGAATGAGCCCTGGACGTGTTTTTGGTGTGGACCGAACACTTGGCTGACATTTTCTTTCATTCAAACTGCCATTGTAATTGTTCGATGAGTCAGTCAAGCGGTTGATGGCGGTCACCCATCCATTTATCCTGCTCAGGGGGGTCGGGGAGCTGGAACGTATCCCGGCGGACCTCTGAGATCCGCACATAAGTGGAAATGAGGAGCGCTCCATTCATGCAGAATATGGCTGTCATAAGTATCGAAATGTCGATACCGACACGCAAAAATACATCGATACATGCCTTTTTTTGCCATTATCATCAGTACAAGAAGAAATTATTCCATATATTTTATTAATCATGGAAGTTGGTCAAAAATGAAAATTTGGCGCTCCTGGTATTCGCCACGCGGGTGAGAGCAAAGATCCGCCACCACAAGCCCATGGAGTGTGCTTTACCACAGCATGTGGAAAAGCTTTATCACTTACCACAATCATGGTTTCAACATTGTTTTTTCCTACAATTAACATTGTTTGTAAGTAAATATTCCAAACACTCTGTTTATGTATTTTTATCAAGACAAAATAATATTTGAATTTACCCCCAACATTAACCAAAATCCAACATACCAGTGCATTGTGGGTACAACCATTTTAACTCTTCTGTTGCATCAGTGTTGCTAGGTATTTAACTATTTGCAAAAGTTTGTCAGTAACAAAGATTTGGCGCTTCTAGTATTTGCCATATGAGTGAAAGTGTAGATCCACCACATCGTGTAACAAAGCTTTGTCATAAACCACAATCATGGTTTCAGCATTGTTTTTCCTCAAATTAACATTGTTTGTAAATACCTGTTCTAAAGAATCAGTAAACATCTTTTTATGGAAAAACTAAATATTTGAATTCACCTCCAAAATTTGCCAAAAACAAACAGAGCAACAATGCATTGTGGGTAAACGATGCCAACCATGTTAACTCTCTTGTTGCATCAGTGTTTCCAGATATTGATTAAGCGTGGAAGTCCGTCAATAAAGAAGATTTGGCGATTGCGGTATTCACCACGCAAGTGAGAGCAAAGATCCGCCACCACAAGCCCATGGAGTGTGCTTTACCACAGCGTGTGGAAAAGCTTTATTACTTACCACAATCATGGTTTCAACATTGTTTTTTCCTACAATTAACATTGTTTGTAAGTAAATATTCCAAACAATCCATTTATGTATTTTTATCAAGAAAACTTAATATTGGAATTTACCCCCAACATTAACCAAAAACCAACAGAGCAATGCATTGTGGGTATAACCATTTTAACTCTTCTGTTGCATCAGTGTTTCTTGGTAGTTATTTATTTGAAAAAAGTTTGTCAATATCAGAGATTTGGCGCTTCTGGTATTTGCCATATGAGTGAAAGTGTAGATCCACCACATCGTGTAACAAAGCTTTGTCATAAATCACAATCATGGTTTCAGCATTGTTTTTCCTCAAATTAACATTGTTTGTAAATACATGTCCTAAAGAATCAGTAAACATATTTTTATGGAAAAAACTAATATTTAAATTCACCTCCAAAATTTGCCAAAAACAAACGGAGCAACAATGCATTGTGGGTACACGATGCCAGCCATGTTAACTCTCCTGTTGCATCAGTGTTTCCAGATATTGATTAAGTGTGGAAGTCTGTCAATAATGAAGATTTCACGATTGTGGTATTCACCACGTAAGTGAGAGCAAAGATCCGCCACCACAAGCCCATGGAGTGTGCTTTACCACAGCGTGTGGAAAAGCTTTATCACTTACTGTACCACAATCATGGTTTCAACATTGTTTTTTCCTACAATTAACATTGTTTGTAAGTACATATTCCAAACAATCAGTGTATATATTTTTATCAAGAAAACATAATATTGGAATTCACCCCCAATACTAACCAAAAACCAACAGAGCAATGCATTGTGGGTACAACCATTTTAACTCTTCTGTTGCATCAGTGTTTCTTGGTATTTATTTATTTGAAAAAGGTTTGTCAATAACAAACATTTGGCGCTTCTGGTATTTGCCATATGAGTGAGAGTGTAGATCCACCACCACAAGCCCGGGTAGTGTGCATTACCACAGTGTGTAACAAAGCTTTATCATAAACCACAATCATGGTTTCAGCATTGTTTTTCCTCAAATTAACATTGTTTGTAAATACCTGTTCTAAACAATCAGTAAACATATTTTTATGGAAAAACTAAATATTTGAATTCACCTCCAAAATTTGCCAAAAACAAACAGAACAACAATGCATTGTGGGTACACGATGCCAGCCATGTTAACTCTCCTGTTGCATCAGTGTTTCCAGATATTGATTAAGCGTGGAAGTCTGTCAATAATGAATATTTGGCGATTGTGGTTTTCACCACAATCGCAAGTGAGAGCAAAGATCCGCCACCATAAGCCCAGGGAGTGTGCAATACATGTTGATAATTTTTATCACTTACCACAATCATGGTTTCAACATTGTTTTTTCGTACAATTAACATTGTTTGTAAGTAAATATTCCAAACAATCCGTTTATGTATTTTTATCAAGAAAACAAAATATTGGAAGTAACCCCCGACATTAACCAAAAACCAACAGAGCAAATCATTGTGGGTACAGCAATTTTAACTCTTCTGTTGAATCAGTCTTTCCATATTTTTATATATCCGTGGAAGTTTGTCAATAATGAAAATGTGGCGCTTCTGGTATTTACCACGCAAGTGAGAGCGTAGATCCGCTAACACAAGCCCGGGGAGTGTGCATTACCACAGTGTGTGGAAAAGCTTTATCACTTTCCACAATTATAGTTTCAACATTATTTTTTCTAAAATTAACAATATTTTAAGTAAATGTTTCAAACAATCTGTTCATGTATTTTTTAACAAGAAAACTAAATATTGGAATTCACCCCCAACATTAGCCATAAACAAACAGAGCAATGCATTGTGGGTACACAATGCCAGTCATTTTAACTCTCCTGTTGCAGCAGTGTTTCAAGATATTGATTTCGCGTGGAAAGCTGTCAATAATGAAAATTTGATGATTGTGGAATCCGCCTTGCGAGTGAGAACAAAGATCCACCACCACAAGCCCAGGGAGCGTGCATTGTTTTCTCTAAAATTAAATGGTTTGTAAGTACATGTTCCAAACAATCAGTTAATGTATTTTTATCGAGACAACAAAATATTTAAATTCACCTCCAAAATTTGGCAACATCAAACAGAGCAATGCATTGTGGGTACACGATGCCAGCCATGTTAACTCTCCTGTTGCATCAGTGTTTCCGGATATTGATTTAGCGTGGAAGTCCGTCAATAATGAAGACTTGGCGATTGTGTTATTCGCAACGCGAGTGAGAGCAAAGATCTGCCACCACAAGCCCGGGGGAGTGTGCATTACCGTAGCGTGTAGAAAAGTCTTATTACTTAACACAATCATGGTTTCAACATTGTTTTTCCAACGTGCTTGAGAACCTATACCTCTCCTTGTAGCGACTTTATCACTAATCTAATCTGTTTGTATCTGTTCACTTCTGTTAGCGACTTAGCACAGCAGCTAACAATAGCGCTAAAGTTGAAATTCACCTGAGCTTGAAAGTGCTTCTCTCCATAGTCGAGCGGACTAACCTACTGTAGCGTTGCGGTGAAGAAGCCGAAGAATAGTTTTAAACTGAACGACCAACGGCTTTCACCGCAGTATATATTTGAGACGTGACCGCCATACCAGCATCTTTTAAAATCTTGACTCCCCAGTGATGCAATGCTTTGATAACATTAATGAACAACTAGAAGTAAAACCACTTTGACATAAACTAACTAATTACTAAATAGGAACAAACAACAACATTACTTTACTGCTTACAGTAGCAGGCGGCCTCCGTAGCTCCCACTCCCTCCCCTCTGTTGCAAGTCTTGTTGATTCTATGTTACATTTGTATGTGTGCTATGGCTATGAGGTTGTTTTCCTTGGCCTTAGTCAGGAACACGTCCCAGGAGTAAAGCCTTTGACTGAATATTGTTTTTTACTCTTGTGAATCGGTGTCAATAAAATCCTGGATTCTGTACCCATCGTAAAAAATACCGGACGTGTATTTTGCAAGAAGTCTTAGTGAATGTTTGTTTTGTTATCCTGCTCGCTCTACTTAACTGCCGTAGGAATGAGGAAATGTCTCCCCCAGTAAATAACGAGTCTGATTCCCATGCAAAAGTGCGGCGATGATAAATGGGAAGTATGTCCCGACTGACTTTGAATAACGAGGCAGACAGCGTGTTTAGTTGGCCGTCAATCCGACTGTCGGAGGGGGAGGTCACGGGATTCAGCGAGAGGAGGTGAAAAATGAGCGAGAGATATGAGTCTCAGAAGTGAGAAACGTAGGAGGGCGTCTGTGAATTGCGGGCCTTTTAGGTTCAACTGCCTCCAGTTTAGCCGCCTCGGCGTGTGACCAAAGACCAAGAGCAGATGGAAACTTTACACAAATGCCAAAAGTCCAAGGGGCAGACGAAGAGGTGTGAAGTACAGGAACAGCTGGACCGCCTCAGGTCCTGACGCGGTTCGTGCTAGCTGGCTGAAGACCACGTTTACCTGGCAACGCAGTGGGTCTGAGTTGAGGGATGACAGTAAGTAGTGAACCTGGCAACGAAATGGGTCTAAGGTGAAGGATGACAGTAAGTGGTGAACCTGGCAACACAGTGGGTCTAAGGTGAATGATGACAGTAGGTGGTGAACCTGGCAACGCAGTGGGTCTAAGGTGAGGGATGACAGTAAGTGGTGAACCTGGTAACGCAGTGGGTCTAAGGTGAGGGATGACAGTAAGTGGTGAACTTGGCAATGCAGTGTGTCTAAGGTGAGGGATGACAGTAAGTAGTGAACCTGGCAACAAAGTGGGTCTAAGTTGAATGATGACAGTAGGTGGTGAACCTGGCAACGCAGTCGGTCTAAGGTGAAGGATGACTGTAAGTGGTGGACCTGGCAACACAGTGGGTCTAAGGTGAAGGATGAGAGTAAGTGGTGAACCTGGCAACACAGTGGGTCTAAGTTGAGGGATGACAGTAAGTAGTGAACCTGGCAACACAGTGGGTCTAAAGTGAAGGACGACAGTAAGTGGTGAACCTGGCAACGCAGTGAGTCTAAGGTGAAGGATGACAGTAGGTGGTGAACCTGGCAACGCAGTGGGTCTAAAGTGAAGGATGACAGTAAATGGTGAACCTGGCAACACAGTGGGTCTAAGGTGAGGGATGACAGTAAGTGGTGAACCTGGCAACGCAGTGGGTCTAAGGTGAGGGATGACAGTAAGTGGTGAACCTGGAAACGCAGTGGGTCTAAGGTGAGGGATGACAGTAAGTGGTGAACCTGGCAACGCAGTGGGTCTAAGGTGAATGATGACAGTAGGTGGTGAACCTGGCAACGCAGTGGGTCTAAGGTGAGGGATGACAGTAGGTGGTGAACCTGGAAACGCTGTGGGTCTAAGGTGAGGGATGACAGTAAGTGGTGAACTTGGCGATGCAGTGGGTCTAAGGTGAGGGATGACAGTATGTGGTGAACCTGGCAACACAGTGGGTCTAAGGTGAAGGATGACAGTATGTGGTGAACCAGGCAACGCAGTGGGTCTAAGGTGAATGATGACAGTAGGTGGTGAACCTGGCAACGCAGTGGGTTTAAGGTGAGGGATGACAGTAAGTGGTGAACTTGGCAATGCAGTGGGTCTAAGGTGAGGGATGACAGTATGTGGTGAACCTGGCAACGAAGTGGGTCTAAGATGAGGGATGACATTAAGTGGTGAACCTGGCAACGCAATGGGTCTAAGGTGAAGGATGACAGTACGTGGTAAACGTGGCAACACAGTGGGTCTAAGGTGAATGATGACAGTAGGTGGTGAACCTGGCAACGAAGTGGGTCTAAGATGAGGGATGACAGTAAGTGGTGAACCTGGCAACGCAGTTGGTCTAAGGTGAGGGATGGCATTAAGTGGTGAACCTGGCAACGCAGTTGGTCTAAGGTGTCTCCTTCTTGTGGGTTCTCCTGACCGCAATAGAACTTCTCAGAAGCCCCGGAGTCTGGGTCGAACAATCTTTGATTGACGTAGGCACACGCCAGGACAGCACTCTGCTCTACAACTTTTCAGTCTTTCTTGTGTCAGCTCATCACCAACTCCATTCTTTCGTGTGTCTGCGCGGCTGCTGCTGATAAGCATGGCAGGTGATTGGATGATACATCCCAGCTGGGTAATCCAATCACCTGCTAGCTGTGCTCCTAGACCGGTCCTTTTACAACCCCCCCCCCCCCCCCACAACCTATGATTCATTACTTTTCAAAACTATTTTTTCAGAACACTGCCAATAGTACGCACTATGTTATGGTTAGCGCTTGCTGTTTAGCACGTGGTATTTGGACCTTAGTAAGCCTGCATCTTTAATTGCACTCATTTATCGAACATAACCTTTGAGGAGAGCCGCTTTTGTCCATTTGCAAAAAAATATTCAAGTTGGTAAAAAAAAAAGGTTTTAACATTTAACAGTTTTGAAGCACGGCTGTCAAACCATTATTTCCTTGAAATAGCAGCTTCTCTTCTTTTCGCTGCAATGAGGCCACTGGCTGCTTGCTGACTGTCCAAAGAAATGTCAGAGGGCTGACAGGTTGTTATCATCAGCGCTCTTATCTTGCCCGTGCAGGTGCACCACACACCACACACACATCCTGCACAACCCCTGACACGCCACTCCTATCCCGCCATCTACCGCACGCCTGCTCCACTTCTCATCAAATAATTGCCAAATGTAACTGGTTTGGTTCTGTTTGTTTACATCTTTTTTGTAATGTACACACAACAAGCCCCACAACATGAAGGGCCGTTAGGGACCTTATTAAGAATGACCTCTTACATACACGTCTTGAAATGCTCTCACATAAAAAACTGAAATGTTTTTTCTCTCACACACACACTACTGAAACACTCTTATACACACTACTGAAACAAGCTCATACACACTACTGAAACACTCTCATACACACTACTGAAACACCCTCACTCACACTACTGTAACACTCTCATACACACTACTGAAACAAGCTCATACACACTACTGAAACACTCTCATACACACTACTGAAACACCCTCACTCACACTACTGTAACACTCTCATACACACTACTGAAACAAGCTCATACACACTACTGAAAAACTCTCATACACACTACTGAAACACCCTCACTCACACTACTGTAACACTCTCATACACACTACTGAAACAAGCTCATACACACTACTGAAACACGCTCATACACACTACTGAAACACTATCATACACTCTACTGAAACACCCTCACTCACACTACTGTAACACTCTCATACACACTACTGAAACAAGCTCATTCACACTACTGAAACAAGCTCATACACACTACTGAAACAAGCTCATACACACTACTGAAACAAGCTCATACACACTACTGAAACACTGTCACTCACACTACTGAAAAACTGTCACACACACACTACTGAAACACTCTCATAAAAATTACTGAAACACTCTCATATACACTACTGAAACACTCTCACACACTGCTGAAACACTCATACACACTACTGAAACACTCTCATACACACTACTGAAACACTCACACTCACACTACTGAAACAATCTCACACACACTTCTGAAACACTCTCATACACACTACTGAAACACTGTCACTCACACTACTGAAACACTCTCACACACACACTACTGAAACACTCAAATACAAATTACTGAAACACTCTCATTCACACTACTAAAACACTCTAACACACACTACTGAAACACTCTCATATACACTACTGAAACACGCTCATATACACTACTGAAACACTCAAACACACACTACTGAAACACTCTCACACACTACTGAAACACTGTAACACACACTACTGAAACACTCTCATACAAACTACTGAAACACTGTCACTCACACTACTGAAATACTCTCACACACACTACTGAAACACTCATACAAATTACTGAAACACTCTCATTCACACTACTAAAACACTAACACACTACTGAAACACTCATATACACTACTGAAACACTCTCATACACACTACAGAAACACTCTAACACACACTACTGAAACACTCTCATACACACTACTGAAACACGCTCATACACACTACTGAAACACGCTCATACACACTACTGAAACACTCTCATATACACTTCTGAAACACTCTCATACACACTACTGAAACACTCATACAAATTACTGAAAAACTCTCATTCACACTACTGAAGCACTCTAACACACACCACTGAAACACTCTCATATACACTACTGAAACATGCTCATATACACTACTGAAACATGCTCATATACACTACTGAAACACTCAAACACACGCTACTGAAACACTCTCATACACACTACTGAAACACTCATACACACTACTGAAATGTTTTTCCCTCACATGCATTAGTAAAATCCTTTTACACATACTAGTGAAAAATAATTCCAAGTGTCACACACACTTGGAATTATTAATTTAGAGGTTTTCAGTAGCGTGTATGAGAGTGTTTCAGTAGTGTGCATGAGAGTGTTTCAGTAGTGTGTATAAGAGTGTTTCAGTAGCGTGTATGAGAGTGTTTCTGTAGTGTGAATGAGAGTGTTTCAGTAGTGTGTGGGAGAGTGTTTCAGTAGTGTGTGGGAGAGTGTTTCAGTAGTATACAAGATTGTTTCAGGATTGTGTGGAAGAGTGTTTCAGTAGTGTGTATGATAGTATTTCAGTAGTGTAAATGAGAGTGTTTTGGTAGTGTGTGTGAGAGGGTTTCAGTAGTGTGTTTGACAGTGTTTCAGTAGTGTGAGTGAGAGTATTTTAATAGTGTGTGTGAGAAGGTTTCAGTTGTGTGTACGACAGTGTTTCAGTAGTGTGTGTGAGAGTGTTTCAGTAGTGTGTATGGAAGTGTTTCAGTAATGTGTATGAGAGTGTTTCAGTAGTGTGTATGATCTTTTTTCAGTAGTGTGTAATAGAGTGTTACAGTAGTACATATGAGAATGTTTCAGAAGTGTGTGGAGGAGTGTTTCAGTAGTGTGAGAATGTTTTAGTAGTGGATATGAGTGTTTTAGTAGTGTGTGTGAGTGTGTTTCAGTAGTGTGTGCGTGAGTGTTTCAGTAGTGTGTGTGAGTGTGTTTCAGTAGTGTGTATGAGAGTCTTTCAGTAGTGTTTGAGAGTGTTTCATTAGCGTGTGAGAAAGCATTTCATTAGTGTGTTTGTGTGAAAGTGTTTCAGCATTGTGTGTGAGAGAAAAATATCAGTAATGTGTATGACAGTGTTTCAGTAGTGTGTCAGAAGAAAGCATTTCAGTAGTGTGTGTGAGAGAAAAAAAAACATTTCATTAGTGTTATGAGAGTGTTCCGGTAGTGTGTGAGAGTGTTTCAGTAGTGTGTGTGAGAAAAAAGCATTTCAGTGGTGTGTATAAGTATGTTTCAGTAGTGGGTTTGAGAGTGTTTCGCTAGTGTTTGAGAGTGTTTAAGTAGTGTTTGTGTGAGGGAAGACATTTCAGTAGTGTGTGTGAGAGTATTTCAGTCGTGTGTGTGTGAGAGTGTTTCAGTAGTGTGTGTGAGAAAAAAAAAACTTTTCAGCAGTGTGTGTGAGAGTGTTTTAGTAGTGTGTGAGAGGGAAAAACAACATGTCAGTAGTTGTGTATTAGAGTGTTTCGGTAGTGTATGTGAGAGAAAATAATTTCAGTAGTGGTTATGAGAGTGTTTCAGTAGTGTGTGTGTGAGAGGAAAGTATTTCAGTGGTGTGTTACTGTTTCAGGAGTGTGTGTGAGAGATAAAAACATTTCAGTAGAGTGTATGAGAGTATTTCATTAGTGTGTGAGAAAACATACTTTTTTTTTTATCTTTGCAAATACACGCACGTTGTATCTCATTCAGGTTGTAGGGGAGGAAATGCCAGAAACGAGACGAACAGAGTGAGTGAAACACACACGCCGTGATAACTTTCAGTTTCGATCGCTGAAACGTGGACACAAAAGCATGTGAGGAGAATGTCCATTTCGGTAATTGCTCCCAACTTTGGACTGCTTGGTCCTGTTTGTACTTACAATAAATTTGATAGTAAAGTCGATAAGCCCCTACTCCTTTCCTACGCTTTGAACCCTGCGGCTTATAAAAGCCAAAATGCAAATAGTCTTTGTATAACAAATGCAAATACACTGAAAAAGTGTGATATTATCTTTGCTAAGGCGCCATCTTTTGGACGATTCCGCTCACTGCAGGTGCTGCTGGGTAAATGGCTGGAGTGTTTCCGAGCTTTCAGCCGGAAGTACACGTGCCGTTCTGTCTAGCCGTCCATAGCGTTTCTACTCATGTGGATTGTTCATTCCTCACACCAAGCAACGTTTTTAGGTTTTTACAATGTAACAAAACAATTCTTGCTTAAGGTTGTCCTGAAGAATTTGGAGGTAATCCTCCTTTTTCATCTGCTGGGTCAAAAGTATACATCAATTTTTGTTTCATCTGACCACAGAACTTTCCTCCAGAAGGTCTTATCGTTGTCCATGTGATGTCAACAACACCCAGCAATATGTTTGCAGGAGAAAAGGTGAGGCCTTTAAAATGAAAAAAAAAAAAAAAAACAGAGAATGAATGTCCCATAACTAGAAGACAAGGAAAAAGAAGAAGCTGGGGTGTCCAAATTGCGGCCCAGGGGCCACCTGCAGCCCGCAGGTAATTTTTAACGGCCCAACGACACATTTTGAAAATACGATTGAAAGCATTTTTAAACGTAAAACGTGGTATAAAGGAGCGAACGGGTGAAATTTAACAAGAAAATGTTACAATGTTTACCCTAATAACACAAAGCTGGCATGCAGGCTGTTTCTTTCATTAAAAAATAATAATGAATCAAAATCTATGTCATTATGAATTATTGACCTATTCAAGGCTCCAATTACGTCACGTTAAATTTTACACTTTGAGCATTTTGGGCGAAAATGTTGCATATTTTGTATTTGCCATGTAAAAAACTGAGCTGTTTTTATTTGAAAGAAAAGCCTAAGGTGAACAAACAAAAAACATAAACAACAATAAAACTAATAAATGACAGATAGATCTGAAGTTGATCTCGAGATTTTTGTGTTAAAAGTAAACAGTAAAAAAAAATGTATAATTCATTTTTTAACACTTTAATGAGTAATGGATCCCCAATTATTTTAGTGTGATTTTTTTATAAGTGTCATTGTTCAAAAAAAAATAATGAACTAAAATCCATGGTGTTATTAGTTATTGACTTTTTTAATGCTCCAATTATTATATAATCTCAAATATTCCACTTAAAAAAATTATCGGGTGAAAATATTGCATATTTTGTGTTTTTTTTCCCATCAAAAACACGTGTTTTTTTTGTAACAAAAAGAGCATACAACTTAAATCTTTAATAACGTTATATTGACAGATAGACCAGAGATGTAAAACTTGATTAATAATACAAATAATAATACTGAATAATGACACATTTTTTTAATTTTTTTGGACCAAAACCCTTTGGGGTCCCCGGGATCAAGCTTGAGTGGAAGCCGAAATGTATATTTTTTATACATATATTGTATTGTTTTTTAAAATAAAAAATATCAAAATGGCCCCCGCTTGCTTTGATTTCTCAGTGTGCGGCCCCTCTGTGGATAAAGTTTGGACACCCCTGGACTACGGTGTCGGCACCAGAGGTGGGTAGAGTAGCCAGAAATTGTACTCAAGTAAGAGTACTGTTACTTTAGAGATTTATTACTCAAGTAAAAGTAAGGAGTAGTCACACAAATATTTACTTGAGTAAAAGTAAAAAATATGTTGTGAAAAAACTACTCAAGTACTGAGTAACTGATGAGTAACCTGTTTGTTTAATGATTACGGCAACAAGTAATGCACAAAAACATAAAAATAGCAATGAGCAAATTCAGAGCCAGGAATATCTCTTAAGCAACTAAAACAATAACATATATTAAATAATAGTACATTAAAATAAAAATTAAGGGCACATTGAGCCACAATAACTTAACAGCACCATAGGCTTAGTAGGCATTTATTCATTGATTGATTGATTGAAACTTTTATTAGTAGATTGCACAGTACAGTACATATTCCCTACAATTGACCACTAAATGGTAACACCCCAATAAGTTTTTCAACGTTAATCAATTACTTAATAAATGACCAAGATCTACCTCATATATACATATACATACACACACATATCATATATATATATATATATATATATATATATATATATATATATGCATACATACATTTATATATACAGTATATAATTTATATGTATTTATTTTGCCATTTTTGTTGACATGTTAAAGGTGTTTTAATGAATATACATGCATGTTTAACATATAGATTCCTATCTTTCATGAAGACAAGAATATAAGTTGGTGTATTACCTGATTCTGATGACTTGCATTGATTGGAATCAGACAGTATTGCTGATAACGTCCACGTTTTCAAATGGAGGAGAAAAAAAGTTCCTCTTTTCCGTCTAATACCACAAAAAAGTTGTTGGTTTTTGGCATCTTATTTGTCCAGCTTCTATATTAGTTTTTATACACTTTACAAGAAATACATTGGCGGCAAACTCCGTAGCTTGCTAGCTTGTTTGCGCTGGCTTTGGGAGACTCTTATTTTGTTAGCCCGGGCGCGATGGAGCGGCACTTTTATTGTGAAAACAGGAACTGTGCGATCAGCCTTTAGGCTTTTGACGGGAAGTACGGTTGAAATAAAAAGTGTCTTTTTTCCTTTACACTTTTGATTGATTGATTGATTGAAACTTTAATTAGTAGATTGCACAGTACAGTACATATTCCGTACAATTGACCACTAAATGGTAACACCCCAATAAGTTTTTCAACGTTAATCAATTACTTAATAAATGACCAAGATCTACCTCATATATACATACACACACATATCATATATATATATACATATATACATACATGTATATATACAGTATATAATTTATATTTTTTTGCCGTTTTTGTTGACATGTTAAAGGTGTTTTAATGAATATACATGCATGTTTAACATATAGATTCCTATCTTTAATGAAGACAAGAATATAAGTTGGTGTATTACCTGATTCTGATGACTTGCATTGATTGGAATCAGACAGTATAGTGCTGATAATGTCCACGTTTTCAAATGGAGGAGAAAAAAAAGTTCCTCCTTTCTGTCTAATACATCATGAAAGTCGTTGTTTTTTGGCATCTTATTTGTCCAGCTTCCATATTCGTTTTTATACACTTTACAAGAAATACATTGGCGGCAAACTCCGTAGCTTGCTCGCTTGTTTGCTCTGGCTTTCGGAGACTCTTATTTTGTTAGCGCAGGCGCGATGGAGCGGCGCTTTTATTGTGAAGACAGGAACTGTGCGATCAGTCTTTAGGCTTTTGACGGGAAATACAGTTGAAATAAAAAGTGTCTTTTTTCCTTTACACTATTGATTGATTGATTGAAACTTTTATTAGTAGATTGCACAGTAAGTACATATTACGTACAATTGACCACTAAATGGTAACACTCCAATACGTTTTTCAACTTGTTTAAGTCGGGTCATGTGACCGCCTGGCTCTGTTTGATTGGTCCAACGACACCAGTGACTGCATGTGATTGGTGAAACGCAGGCATGCGTAGATTCTACTTTAAAAAACCAAAACAAACATTAACAGATTGATAAAAAAAAATTAGCGAGTAGCGAGCTGAATGTAGATAAATTGAACGGAGTAAAAGTAGCATTTCTTCTCTATAAATATACTCAAGTAAAAGTAAAAGTATGTTGCATAAAAACTACTCGTAGAAGTACAATTTATCTCAAAAGTTACTCAAGTAGATATAACGGAGTAAATGTAGCACGTTACTACCCACCTCTGGTCGGCACGGACTACAAAGGCGGACGAACGCAACTTTTCAGGATTCATGCAGATCCCAAATACAGATCAGCAGGTACCAGAAGGTAAGATAAGTTGCTTTTGCATAATATTGCGAAAAAAAACACCAGATACAGTTGGTCAAACGTTTAAATACACTTGTAAAGAACTCAATGTCATGTCTACAAGCTTCCGGCAAGCTTCTGCTTCAAATTGGTGCAGTTCAACTAAGTGTGTTGGTTTACTGACATGGACTTGTTTCTTCAGCATTGTCCAGATATATAAGTCATCACTTTGCCTGATTTATCGATTCCTTTACCACTTTTGACGTGTGTTTGGGGTCATTGTCCTGTTGCAACACCCAACTGCACCCAAGACCCAACATCCGGGCTGAGGATTTTAGCTTGTCCTGAAGAATTTGGAGGTAAGCCAGTTCTATTGGCAGCAAAACAGGCCCAAACCTATTGCTGGGTATTGTGGCCGAATTGCTCCATTTTTGTTTCATCTGACCGCGGAACTTTCTGTCAGAGTTCGTTTGTGACGAATCCCAAGATGCAGAGAAGGAGGCAAGCATTGAGTGAGAAAACATGATTTAATCTTTAACACGAAAACAAAACCAAACAAAGGGTACAACAAAAAGCGCGCACGAGGCGGATAACAAACTTGGCTACGGACAAACAAACTTGGGAGCAGGGAACAAAAGACAGTAAGCTACAAACCACTAGCAAATATAGCTTAACGCAACGCTGCATTAGCACAACATGACACGACACGACAGGAGCGACAATACATGACAATAATCCAGCACAGACTGGAGGAGAAAACAGGTCTTAATTAGAATCGGGCTGATTGACACCAGGTGTGGAAACCACGCTGTTGTAACATGTGCTGAATGTGGCTTGGCATTGTCTTGCTGAAATAAGCAGGGGCGTCCATGAAAAAGACGGCGCTGAGATGGCAGCATATGTTGTTCCAAAACCTGTATGTACCTTTCAGCATTGATGGTGCCTTCACAGATGTGTAAGTTACCCATGCCTTGGGCACTAATGCACCCCCATACCATCACAGATGCTGGCTTTTCAACTTTGTGTCGATAACAGTCTGGATGGTTCCCTTCCCCTTTGGTCCGGATGACACGATGTCGAAAATTTCCAAAAACAATTTGAAATGTGGACTCGTCAGACAACAGAAGACTTTTCCACTTTGCATCAGTCCATCTTAGATAATCTCAGGCCCAGAGAAGCCGGCGGCGTTTCTGGATGTTGTTGATAAATGGCTTTCGCTTTGCATAGTAGAGCTTTAACTTGCACTTACAAATGTAGCAGAAAACTGTATTTAGTGAAAGTGGTTTTCTGAAATGTTCCTGAGCCCATGTGGTGATATCCTTTAGAGACCGATGTCGGGTTTTGATACAGTGCCGTCTGAGGGATCGAAGGTCACGGTCATTCAATGTTGGTTTCCGGCCATGCCGCTTACGTGGAGTGATTTATCCAGATTCTCTGAACCTTTTGATGATATCATGGACCGTAGATGTTAAAATCTCTACATTTCTTGCAAATGCACTTTGAGAAACGTTGTTCTTAAACTGTTTGACTATTGTTGTGGACAAAGGGGTGTACCTCGCCCCATCCTTTCTTGTGAAAGACTGAGCAATTTTTGGGAAGCTGTTTTTATACCCAATCATGGCACCCACCTGTTCCCAATTAGCCTGCACACCTGTGGGATGTTCCAAATAAGTGTTTGATGAGCATTCCTCCACTTTATCAGTATTTATTGCCACCTTTCCCAACTTCTTTGTCACGTGTTGCTGGCATCAAATTCTAAAGTTAATGATTATATGCAAAAAAAGTTTGTCAATCAATCAATCAATGTTTACTTATATAGCCCTAAATCACTAGTGTCTCAAAGGGCTGCACAAACCACTACGACATCCTTGGTAGGCCCACATAAGGGCAAGGAAAACTCACACCCAGTGGGACATCGGTGACAATAATGACCCAGTGGGACGTCGGTGACAATGATGACTATGAGAACCTTGGAGAGGAGGAAAGCAATGGATGTCGAGCGGGTCTAACATGATACTGTGAAAGTTCAATCCATAATGGATCCAACACAGTCGCGAGAGTCCAGTCCAAAGTGGATCCAACACAGCAGCGAGAGTCCCGTTCACAGCGGAGCCAGCAGGAAACCATCCCAAGCGGAGGCGGACCAGCAGCGCAGAGATGTCCCCAGCCGATACACAGGCAAGCAGTACATGGCCACCGGATCGGACCGGACCCCCTCCACAAGGGAGAGTGGGACATAGAAGAAAAAGAAAAGAAACGGCAGATCAACTGGTCTAAGAAGGGAGTCTATTTAAAGGCTAGAGTATACAAATGAGTTTTAAGGTGAGACTTAAATGCTTCTACTGAGGTGGCATCTCGAACTGTTACCGGGAGGGCATTCCAGAGTACTGGAGCCCGAACGGAAAACGCTCTATAGCCCGCAGACTTTTTTTGGGCTTTTGGAATCAGTAATAAGCCGGAGTCCTTTGAAAGCAGATTTCTTGCCGGGACATATGGTACAATACAATCGGCAAGATAGGATGGAGCTAGATAGACCGTGTAGTATTTTATACGTAAGCAGTAAAACCTAGACCGTGTAGTATTTTATACGTAAGTAGTAAAACCTTAAAGTCACATCTTAAGTGCACAGGAAGCCAGTGCAGGTCAGCCAGTATAGGTATATATGTATGTATATATGTATATAAAGGTATATACAGTACAGGCGTAATGTGATCAAACTTTCTTGTTCTTGTCAAAAGTCTAGCAGCCGCATTTTGTACCAACTGTAATCTTTTAATGCTAGACATGGGGAGACTCGAAAATAATACGTTACAGTAATCGAGGCGAGACGTAACAAACGCATGGATAATGATCTCAGCGTCTTTAGTGGACAGAATGGAGCGAATTTTAGCGATACTACGGAGATGAAAGAAGGCCGTTTTAGTAATGCTTTTAATGTGTGCCTCAAAGGAGAGAGTAGGGTCAAAGATAATACCCAGATTCTTTACCGAGTCGCCTTGTTTAATTGTTTGGTTGTCAAATGTTAGAGTTGTATTATTAAATAGAGGTCGGTGTCTAGCAGGACCGATAATCAGCATTTCCGTTTTTTGTTTATCAGTTTGAACATCAAATATGTTGTCTTTGTAGCATATTCAACTGAATATGGGTTGAAAATGATTTACAAATTCCGTTTATATTTACATCTAACACAATTTCCCAACTCATATGGAAACGGGGTTTGTACAATAATAAAAATTGAGACAATCATTGCATTAAAAAAAAGTTGGAGCTGCCTCCAGTGTTAATTCCTCATACATTTAAACTTTTTGTATGTTGTATTTAAGACTGTATGTGATTTAGTCTGAGTGGCAAAACAAAAAAAAAAAATGTTTTAGTTCGTGCACAACTCACAGAAAGTTTATATCATTCAGATTTACTACAAGACTCTGCAGCATCGCGTGGACATCGGGGGCGGTGCCTCTGGATTGGCAGACCGGGGTGGTGGTTCCTCTCTTTAAGAAGGGGGGACCGGAGGGTGTGTTCCAACTATAGTGGGATCACACTCCTCAGCCTTCCCGGTAAGGTTTATTCAGGTGTACTGGAGAGGAGGCTACGCCGGATAGTCCAACCTCGGATTCAGGAGGAACAGTGTGGTTTTCGTCCTGGTGGTGGAACTGTGGACCAGCTCTATACTCTGGGCAGGGTTCTTGAGGGTGCATGGGAGTTTGCCCAACCAGTCTACATGTGCTTTGTGGACTTTGAGAAGGCATTGGACCGAGTCCCTCGGGAAGTCCTGTGGGGAGTGCTCAGAGAGTATGGGGTATCGGACTGTCTTATTGTGGCGGTCCGCTTCCTGTATGATCAGTGCCAGAGCTTGGTCCGCATTGTCGGCAGTAAGTCGAACACATTTCCAGTGAGGGTTGGACTCCGCCAAGGCTGTCCTTTGTCACCCATTCTGTTCATAACTTTTATGGACAGAATTTCTAGGCGCAGTCAAGGCGTTGAGGGGTTCCGGTTTGGTGACCGCAGGATTAGGTCTCTGCTTTTTGCAAATGATGTGGTCCTGATGGCTTCATCTGACCGGGATCTTCAGTTCTCGCTGGAACGGTTCGCAGCCGAGTGTGAAGCGACCGGAATGAGAATCAGCACCTCCAAGTCCGAGTCCATGGTTCTCGCCCGGAAAAGGGTGGAATGCCATCTCCGGGTTGGGCAGGAGACCCTGCCCCAAGTGGAGGAGTTCAAGTACCTAGGAGTCTTGTTCACGAGTGGGGGAAGAGTGGATCGTGAGATCGACAGGCGGATCGGTGCGGCGTCTTCAGTAATGCGGACGTTGTACCGATCCGTTGTGGTGAAGAAGGAGCTGAGCCGGAAGGCAAAGCTCTCAATTTACCGCTCGATCTACGTTCCCATCCTCACCTATGGTCATGAGCTTTGGGTCATGACCGAAAGGATAAGATCATGGGTACAAGCGGCCCAAATGAGTTTCCTCCGCCGTGTGGCGGGACTCTCCCTTAGAGATAGGGTGAGAAGCTCTGCCATCCGGGAGGAACTCAAAGTAAAGCCGCTGCTCCTTCACATCGAGAGGAGCCAGATGAGGTGGTTCGGGCATCTGGTCAGGATGCCACCCGAACGCCTCCCTAGGGAGGTGTTTAGGGCACGTCCAACCGGTAGGAGGCCACGGGGAAGACCCAGGACACGTTGGGAAGACTATGTCTCCCGGCTGGCCTGGGAACGCCTCGGGATCCCCCGGGAAGAGCTAGACAAAGTGGCTGGGGAGAGGGAAGTCTGGGCTTCCCTGCTTAGGCTGTTGCCCCCGCGACGCGACTTCGGATAAGCGGAAGATGATGGATGGATGGATGGAGATTTACTACTGACACATCTGTCAGTGTGATTGAAAACAAATAAATGCAGCAGAAACCGAAAAGAAAGTTTGGCAACAGTAAAAAAAGAAGCGATCCGACACGGGACTGAGGGACTCGCTTACATTAGCGGCGTGGAAATAAAGCGTCACTTGTAGAGGAGATGAAGCGAGGTTTCAGCATTAAACTTTCATTCCGACGTAACGCAGGAAGTGACGGGAGGCTTTTTTTTTCTTCCAAAGGTTTGTTTAATCTTCCCATGCTCCTCTTTGATGCTCGTCTCCTCTTTAATGTGGGTGCTCGCTCCCTTGGCCTCCTCCCTCCTCCCTCCTCCGTCCTCCTTCCCACTTCTCGCCTTCCCTCGCGCCGCTTTGCTTTTTGTTGACAAAGCAGTGCGGAGCCCCCGTGTCTTGCGCCGCCTAATTGGTCCACGCGGACTCATTTGCCGTCTAATTACCGGCCTCCTTTTCCCCACGCTAAATTTCCAGGGCCACTCTTTTTTTTTCGCTTTCGGATCGCTTTCCCCGTTCTCGAGGCCGAATTGTTTGAATAATTGCGGGTTTCGATAAGAATAACGACATAAATAGCAACGACCCGATGGGCCGGCGGGGGGAAAAAGAGGCGATAGCGACGCGGCTTTAAAAATGTGTGCCGTGTGAAGATGTCAGGAGTGATGGATGCCACCTTCTATCAAATGGAATATTTAATAGACAGCTAATGCACTTTATATTGCAATAAATGTCGGAGCACCTTCGACTTGTGACACATTAGCATCTATTTGAGCTTAAAGGGCACCCTCACTCTTCAAACAAGTTGGTTTTTATCAGAGCGCTTCAGAGCTCAAAGCGGCTGTTTCAACTCCCTCACAGCCACAATTTTTTAAAGTAAGAAAAAAAAGATATTCCCATTGGTGGTTTAACAGAACATATTTATTTTTCATTTATTGGTCTGTTAGAATGTCAATTCATGAACTTCAGTTGAAGATCTCACATACCAGAGAGCAGGGGTGCACATCGATGGTGAGGCTGTGTCAGTCGATCGCCAGTGTGAGAGTGTTTCAGTAGTGTGTGTGAGAGTAATTCTCTAGTGTGTAGAAGAGTGTTTCAGTAGTGTGTGAGAGAGTAATTCTGTAGTGTGTAGAAGAGTGTTTCAGTTGTGTTTGTGAGAGTCTTTCTGTAGTGTGTAGAAGAGTGTTTCAGTTGTGTTTGTGAGAGTCTTTCTGTAGTGTGTGCGAGAGTGTTTCTGTAGTGTGTGGGAGAGTGTCTCAGTAGTGTGTGTGAAAGAAAAACATTTCAGTAATATGTATGAGTGTTTCAGTAGTGTGTGTGAGAGTGTTCAGTAGTGTTTGTGAGAGTGTTTCCTTAGTGTGTAGGAGAGTGTTTCAGTAGTTTGTATGACAGTGTTTCAATAGTGTGTGTGAGAGTGTTTCTTTAGTGTGTAGAAGGGTTTTTCAGTTGTGTTTGTGAGAGTGTTTCAGTAGTGTGTGTGAGATAGTTTCAGTAGTGTGTGTGAGAGTGTTTCTGTAATGTTTAGGATAGTGTTTCAGTAGTGTGTGTAAGAGTGTTTCAGTAGTGTGTGAGAGAGTGTTTCTGTAGTGTGTGTGAGAGTGTTTCAGTAGTGTGTATGAGAGTGTTTCTGTAGTGTGTGCGAGAGTGTTCAGTAGTGTGTGTGTGAGAGTGTTTCTGTAGTGTGTAGGAGAGTGTTTCAGTAGTGTGTATGACAGTGTTTCAATAGTGTGCGTGAGAGTGTTTCTGTAGTGTGTAGAAGAGTGTTTCAGTAGTGTGTGTGAGATAGTTTCAGTAGTGTGTGTGAGAGTGTTTCTGTAATGTTTAGGATAGTGTTTCAGTAGTGTGTGTAAGAGTGTTTCAGTAGTGTGTGTGAGAATGTTTCTGTAGTGTGTGTGAGAGTGTTTCAGTAGTGTGTATAAGAGTGTTTCTGTAGTGTGTGTGAGAGTGTTCAGTAGTGTGTTTGTGAAAGTGTTTGCTTAGTGTGTAGGAGATTGTTTCAGTAGTGTGTATGACAGTGTTTCAATAGTGTGTGTGAGAGTGTTTCTGTAGTGTGTAGAAGAGTGTTTCAGTAGTGTGTGAGAGATAGTTTCAGTAGTGTGTGTGAGAGTGTTTCTGTAATGTTTGGGATAGTGTTTCAGTAGTGTGTGTAAGAGTGTTTCAGTAGTGTGTGTGAGAGTGTTTCTGTAGTGTGCGTGAGAGTGTTTCAGTAGTGTGTATAAGAGTGTTTCTGTAGTGTGTGTGAGAGTGTTCAGTAGTGTGTTTGTGAAAGTGTTTGCTTAGTGTGTAGAAGAGTGTTTCAGTAGTGTGTATGACAGTGTTTCAATAGTGTGTGTGAGAGTGTTTCTGTAGTGTGTAGAAGAGTGTTTCAGTAGTGTGTGTGAGAGTGTTTCAGTAGTGTGTGTGAGAGTGTTTCAGTAGTATATGTGTGAGTGTTTCAGTAGTGATTGTAAAAGTGTTTCTTTAGTGTGTAGGAGAGTGTTTCAGTAGTGTGTATGACAGTGTATCAATAGTGTGTGTGAAAGTGTTTCAATAGTGTGTGTGAGAGTGTTTCTGTAGTTTGGAGAAGAGTGTTTCAGTAGTGTGTGAGAGTGTTTCAGGAGTGTGTGGGAGAGTGATTCAGTAGTGTGTGTGAGAGTGTTTCAGTAGTGTGTGGGAGAGTGTTTCAGCAGTGTGTGTGTGAGTGTTTCAGCAGTGTGTGTGTGAGTGTTTGAGTCGTGTGTTAGAGAGTGTTTCAGTAGTGTGTGTGAAAGAAAAACTTTTCAGTAATGTGCATGAGTGTTTTGGTAATATCTATGAGTGTTTCAGTAGTGTTTGTGGAGTGTTTCAGTACTGTGTATGACAGTTTTTTTTAATAGTGTGTGTGAGAGGGTTTCAGTAGTGTGTATCACAGTGTTTCAGTAGTGTGTGTGAGAGTTTTTCAGTAGTGTGTATTAGAGTGTTTCAGTAGCGTGTCTTAGAGTTTTTCAGTAGTATGTATGAGAGTGTTCCAGTAGTGTTTGTGAGTGTTTCAGTAGTGTGTATGAGAGTGTTCAGTAGTGTGTGCGAGAGTGTTTAGTAGTGTGTGCGAGCGTGTTTCTGTAGTGTGTATGAGAGTGTCTCAGTAGTGTGTGTAAAAGAAAAGCATTTCAGTAATATGTGTGAGTGTTTCAGTAGTGTGTGAGAGTGTGCAGTAGTGTTTGTGAGAGTGTTTCTTTAATGTGTAGGAGAGTGTTTCAGTAGTGTGTATGACAGTGTTTCAATAGTGTGTGTGAGAGTGTTTCTGTAGTGTGTAGAAGAGTGTTTCAGCAGTGTGTGAGAGAGTGTTTCAGTAGTGTGTGTGAGAGTGTTTCAGTAGTGTGTGTGTGAGTGTTTCAATAGTGTGTGAGAGAGTGTTTCAGTAGTGTGTGAGAGAGTGTTTCAGTAGTGTGTGTGAAAGAAAAACTTTTCAGTAATGTGTATGAGTGTTTCGGTAATATGTATGAGTGTTTCAGTAGTGTTTGTGGAGTGCTTCAGTACTGTGTATGACAGTGTTTTTAATAGTGTGTGTGAGAGGGTTTCAGTAGTGTGTATGACAGTGTTTCAGTAGTCTGTGTGAGAGTTTTTCAGTACTGTGTATTAGAGTGTTTCAGTAGCGTGTGTTACAGTTTTTCAGTAGTAAGTATGAGAGTGTTTCAGTAGAGTTTGTGAGTGTTTCAGTAGTGTGTATGAGAGTGTTACTGTCGTGTGTAGGAGAGTGTCTCAGTAGTGTGTGTGAAAGAAAAACATTTCAGTAATATGTATGAGTGTTCAGTAGTGTTTGTGAGAGTGTTTCTTTAGTGTGTAGGAGAGTATTTCAGTAGTGTGTATGACAGTGTTTCAATAGTGTGTGTGAGAGTGTTTCTGTAGTGTGTAGAAGAGTGTTTCAGTAGTGTGTGTGGGAGTGGTTCAGTAGTGTGTGGGAGAGTATTTCAGTAGTGTGTGTGAGAGTGTTTCAGTAATCTGTGTGAGAGTGTTTCAGTAGTGTGTGGGAGAGTGTTTCAGTAGTGTGTGTGAAAGAAAAACTTTTCAGTAATTTGTAAGAGTGTTTTGGTCATATGTATGAGTGTTTCAGTAGTGTTTGTGGAGTGTTTCATTACTGTGTATGACAGTGTTTTTTATAGGTGTGTGTGAGAGGGTTTCAGTTGTGTGTATGACAGTGTTTCAGTAGTGTGTGTGAGAGTTTTTCAGTAGTGTGTATGACAGTGTTTCAGTAGTGTTTTAGAGTTTTTCAGTAGTGTGTATTAGTGTTTCAGTAGCGTGTGTTAGAGTTTTTCATTAGTATGTATGAGAGTGTTTCAGTAGTTTGTGAGTGTTTCAGTAGTGTGTATGAGATTGTTCAGTAGTGTGTGCGAGAGTGTTTCTGTAGTGTGTAGGAGAGTGTCTCAGTAGTGTGTGTGAAAGAAAAACATTTCAGTAATATCTATGAGTGTTTCAGTAGTGTTTGTGGAGTGTTTCAGTACTGTGTATGACAGTTTTTTTTAATAGTGTGTGTGAGAGGGTTTCAGTAGTGTGTATGACAGTGTTTCAGTAGTGTGTGTGAGAGTTTTTCAGTAGAGTGTATTAGAGTGTTTCAGTAGCGTGTCTTAGAGTTTTTCAGTAGTATGTATGAGAGTGTTCCAGTAGTGTTTGTGAGTGTTTCAGTAGTGTGTATGAGAGTGTTCAGTAGTGTGTGCGAGAGTGTTTAGTAGTGTGTGCGAGCGTGTTTCTGTAGTGTGTATGGGAGTGTCTCAGTAGTGTGTGTAAAAGAAAAACATTTCAGTAATATGTATGAGTGTTTCAGTAGTGTGTGACAGTGTGCAGTAGTGTTTGTGAGAGTGTTTCTTTAATGTGTAGGAGAGTGTTTCAGTAGTGTGTATGACAGTGTTTCAATAGTGTGTGTGAGAGTGTTTCTGTAGTGTGTAGAAGAGTGTTTTCAGCAGTGTGTGAGAGAGTGTTTCAGTAGTGTTTGTGAGAGTGTTTCAGTAGTGTGTGTGTGAGTGTTTCAATAGTGTGTGAGAGAGTGTTTCAGTAGTGTGTGAGAGAGTGATTCAGTATTGTGTGTGAAAGAAAAACTTTTCAGTAATGTGTATGAGTGTTTCGGTAATATGTATGAGTGTTTCAGTAGTGTTTGTGGAGTGTTTCAGTACTGTGTATGACAGTTGTTTTAATAGTGTGTGTGAGAGGGTTTCAGTAGTGTGTATGACAGTGTTTCAGTAGTCTGTGTGAGAGTTTTTCAGTACTGTGTATTAGAGTGTTTCAGTAGCGTGTGTTACAGTTTTTCAGTAGTATGTATGAGAGTGTTTCAGTAGAGTTTGTGAGTGTTTCAGTAGTGTGTATGAGAGTGTTTCTGTCGTGTGTAGGAGAGTGTCTCAGTAGTGTGTGTGAAAGAAAAACATTTCAGTAATATGTATGAGTGTTCAGTAGTGTTTGTGAGAGTGTTTCTTTAGTGTGTAGGAGAGTATTTCAGTAGTGTGTATGACAGTGTTTCAATAGTGTGTGTGAGAGTGTTTCTGTAGTGTGTAGAAGAGTGTTTCAGTAGTGTGTGTGGGAGTGGTTCAGTAGTGTGCGGGAGAGTATTTCAGTAGTGTGTGTGAGAGTGTTTCAGTAATCCGTGTGAGAGTGTTTCAGTAGTGTGTGGGAGAGTGTTTCAGTAGTGTGTGAAAGAAAAACGTTTCAGTAATTTGTATGAGTGTTTTGGTCATATGTATGAGTGTTTCAGTAGTGTTTGTGGAGTGTTTCATTACTGTGTATGACAGTGTTTTTATAGGTGTGTGAGAGGGTTTCAGTTGTGTGTATGACAGTGTTTCAGTAGTGTGTGTGAGAGTTTTTCAATAGTGTGTATGACAGTGTTTCAGTAGTGTTTTAGAGTTTTTCAGTAGTGTGTATTAGTGTTTCAGTAGCGTGTGTTAGAGTTTTTCATTAGTATGTATGAGAGTGTTTCAGTAGTTTGTGAGTGTTTCAGTAGTGTGTATGAGATTGTTCAGTAGTGTGTGCGAGAGTGTTTCTGTAGTGTGTAGGAGAGTGTCTCAGTAGTGTGTGTGAAAGAAAAACATTTCAGTAATATGTATGAGTGTTTCAGTAGTGTGTGAGAGTGTTCAGTAGTGTTCGTGAGAGTGTTTCTTTAGTGTGTAGGAGAGTGTTTCAGTTGTGTGTATGACAGTGTTTCAATAGTGCGTGTGAAAGTGTTTCAATAGTGTGTGTGAGAGTGTTTCTGTAGTGTGTGGGAGAGTGTTTCAGTATTGTGTGAGAGTGTTTCAGTAGTGTGTGGGGGAGTGTTTCAGTAGTGTGTGGGGGAGTGTTTCAGTAGTGTGTGTGTGAGTGTTTCAGTAGTCTGTGAGAGAGTGTTTCAGTAGTGTGTGTGAAAGAAAAACTTTTCAGTAATGTGTATGAGTGTTTCAGTAATATGTATGAGTGTTTCAGTAGTTTTTGTGGAGTGTTTTAGTAGTGTGTATGACAGTGTTTTTAGTAGTGTGTGAGAGTGTTTCTGTAGTGTGTATGACAGTGTTTCAGTAGTGTGTGTGAGAGTTTTTCAGTAGTGTGTATGACAGTGTTTCAGTAGTGTGTGTGAGAGTTTTTCAGTAGTAAGTATGAGAGTTTTTCAGTAGTGTTTATGACAGTGTTTCAGTAGTGTTTCAGTATTGTGTGTGAAAGAAAAACATTTCAGTAATGTGTATGAGTGTTTCAGTAATGTGTGTGAGAGTGTTTCAGCAATGTGTGTGAGAGTGTTACAGTAGTGTGTATGAGAGTGTTTCAGTAGTGTTTATGAGAGTGCTTCAGTAGTGTGAGCGAGAGGGTTTCTGTAGTGTGTAGAAGAGGGTTTGTGTAGTGTGTAGGAGAGTGTCTCAGTACTGTGTGTGAAAGAAAAACATTTCAGTAATATGTATGGGTGTTTCAGCAGTGTGTTTGAGAGTGTTTCAGTAGTGTGTGTGTGAGAGAGTATTTCAGTAGTGTGTGTGTGAGTGTTTCAGTAGTGTGTGTGAGAGAGTATTTCAGTAGTGTAAAGAGAGTGATTCACTAATACGTCACAGTGGAGTTATTGAGTCCGTTTAGCGGATTGGACAGCTAGCTTGCGCAGCCACTGGGTCCATAAGAATTACTTCTGTTTTTTCTGATCAGCCCTTTTACAGTAAACAAATAAGGTATGTAAATAAACATTTATCAAATATTTATCGGTAAATAACATAACATATATATATATATATATATATATATATATATATATATATATATATATATATATATATATATATATATATATATATATATATATATATATATATATATATATATATATATATATATATATATATGCGGCTTATACTCAGGTGCGGCTTATACATGGAAAAATGTGTTTTTTTTCCCTAAAATGAGGTGGGTGCGGCGTATATACCGGTGCTCTTTATGGCCTTGTAACAGGGATGAGTGTTGGATAAATAGTCAAATATCTGAAGTCATAGATGTTGGGAATTCAACCAAAATGTTGCGGTTCATAAATGGAAATATGAAATCGTAGACACCCGAGTCATTTTAATACAGAGCCCATTATTTTTCTCTGAGCAACATGTAATCACAGCTGGCCCAGAGCAGCAAATATGACTCCGTATTGTCAGGGCGTGTGGGCGACGTTGGAGGCCAGGTGGGTGAAGTGTTTTGCACCGGCTGAGTGGCCAAGATGGATGCAGGGTTATTGGACAAGCCACTCCACCTCCTGAGACACCGCCAGCCTCTTCACTCAAGAACGACGGAGTCAATACACAACATCTTGTTGCCGTGTGCTTCTGGAAGCTTTGTCTACGAATAAAAATGTTAGGAAAATACATCCCCCCAAAAAAAACGCCTCAAAGCAATTATTTGCACATCGGGGCACAAACCCCAATATTATGTCCGAAAACATGGTTTTAATTTCACGTCTAACAATCTGACTTAAGGGGAAAAATATTTCATAGTAGGCCGGCCTATCTTGCAAATCTAGTATTCATGTTAGGGATGTCAGAGTGGTTTTCATTGAGGGCCGCATGTAACATGATAATGTACAAATATGCATATATATATATACATATATATATATAGGCAGTGTTTAAGTAGTGTGTGGGAGAGTGTTTCCGTAGTGTGTAGGAGAGGGTTTCAGTAGTGTGTGTGAGTGAAAGAAAAACAAAAATATTTCAGTAATAAGTATGAATGTTTCAGTAGTATGTATGAGAGTATTTCAGTAGTCTGTGTGAGAGAGTTCCAGTAGTGTGTGTGAGAGAGTTTCAGTAGTGTGTGTTAAAGAAAAAACATTTCAGTAATGTGTATGAGTTTTTCAGTAGTGTGCATAAATGTTTCAGTAGTGTGCGTGAGTGTTTCAGTAGTGAGTATTTGAGTGTTTCAGTAGTGTATGAGAGTGTTTCAGTAGTGTGTGTGTGAGAGTTTCAGTAGTGTGTGTGAGACTGTTTCAGTAGTGTGTGTTAAAGAAAAACATTTCAGTACTGTGTATGAGTGTTTCAGTAGTGTGCATGAGTGTTTCAGTAGTGTGCGTGAAAGTGTTTCAGTAGTGAGTATTTGAGTGTTTCAGTAGTGTGTGTGTGAGAGTGTTTCAGTAGTGTGTGTGTGAGAGTTTCAGTAGTGTGTGTGAGACTGTTTCAGTAGTGTGTGTTAAAGAAAAACATTTCAGTAATGTGTATGAGTGTTTCAGTAGTGTGCGTGAAAGTGTTTCAGTAGTGAGTATTTCAGTGTTTCAGTAGTGTATGTGAGTGTTTCAGTAGTGTGTGTGAGAGTGTTTCAGTAGTGTGTGTTAAAGAAAAACATTTCAGTAATGTGTATGAGTGTTTCAGTAGTGTGCATAAGTGTTTCAGTAGTGTGCATGAGTGTTTCAGTAGTGAGTATTTGAGTGTTTCAGTAGTGTATGAGAGTGTTTCAGTAGTGTGTGTGAGAGTTTCAGTAGTGTGTGTGAGACTGTTTCAGTAGTGTGTGTTAAAGAAAAACATTTCAGTACTGTTAATGAGTGTTTCACTAGTGTGCATGAGTGTTTCAGTAGTGTGCGTGAAAGTGTTTCAGTAGTGAGTATTTGAGTGTTTCGGTAGTGTATGAGAGTGTTTCAGTAGTGTGTGTGAGAGAGTGTTTCAGTAGTGTGTGTGTGAGAGAGAGTTTCAGTAGTGTGTGTTAAAGAAAAACATTTCAGTAATGTGTATGAGTGTTTCAGTAGTGTGCATGAGTGTTTCAGTAGTGTGCGTGAAAGTGTTTCAGTAGTGAGTATTTGAGTGTTTCAGTAGTGTATGAGAGTGTTTCAGTAGTGTGTGTGTGAGAGTGTTTCAGTAGTGTGTGTGTGTGAGAGAGTTTCAGTAGTTTGTGTTAAAGAAAAACATTTTAGTAATGTGTATGAGTGTTTCAGTAGTGTGCATGAGTGTTTCAGTAGTGTGCGTGAAAGTGTTTCAGTAGTGAGTATTTGAGTGTTTCAGTAGTGTATGAGAGTGTTTCAATAGTGTGTGTGTGAGAGTGTTTCAGTAGTGTGTGTGAGAGTCTTTCAGTAGTGTGTGTGAGAGAGTTTCAGTAGTGTGTGTGAGAGTGTTTCAGTAGTGTGTGTTGAAGAAAAACATTTCAGTTATGTGTAGGAGTGTTTCAGTAGTGTGCATGAGTGTTTCAGTAGTGTGCGTGAGTGTTTCAGTAGTGTGTATTTGAGTGTTTCAGTCGTGTGTGTGAGAGTGTTTCCGTAGTGTGTGCGAAAGTGTTTCAGTAGTGTGTATGAGAGTGTTTAAGTAGTGTGTGTGAGAGTGTTTCCGTAATGTGTGTGAAAGTGTTTCAGTAGTGTGTAATAGAGTGTCTCAGTAGTATGTATGAACATTTTTTTCAGTATTATGGTCATGAAACATTTCAGTAATGTGTATGAGTGTTTAAGTAGTGTATGTGAGAGTGTATAAATGTATCTATACATACATACATACATACATACATATATATATATATATATATACATACATACATATATATATACATATATATATATACATACATACATACATATATATATACATACATATATATATATATACATACATATATATATATACATACATATATATATATACATACATATATATATATACATACATATATATATATACATACATACATACATATATATATATACATACATATATATATATACATACATACATACATACATACATACATACATACATACATACATACATACATACATACATATATATATATATATATATATATATATATATATATATATATATATATATATATATATATATATATATATATATATATTTATATTTATATATAATTAATAATGAACATCTGCGGTCCCCTCAAGGGTTCCTCATTATCCCATTGCTTTGAGTTTTTCCTTGACCTGATGTGGGATCTGACCCGAGGATGTCGTTGTGGCTTGTTCAGCCCTTTGAGACACTGGTGATTTAGGGCTATATAAGTCAGCATTGATTGATTGATTGACTCTCCACAAAGCAAAGTCCTTAAAGACAAGGATAACAGAATCTGGTGCGGAATAACTTGACTGGCCTGCACAGAGTCCTGACCCTGAACCCGATAGAACACCTTTGGGATCAATTAGAACGGAGACTAAGAGCCAGGCCTTCTCCATCAACGTAAAGTGTGTGACATCACCAATGCGCTTTTGGATGAATAGTGGGGAAACAAATTCTATAAACACACTCCGCAACCTTGTGGACAGCCTTCACGGAAGAGTTGAAGCTGTAATAGCTGCAAAAGGTCATAATGAACGCTATGGGTTAGGAATGGGATGGATATTTATATATATTACATTTTATGCAAGTTAAATGTTGGGATGAATAAAATCTGCAGGAGTTCTCGTATAAAGTAGTAATCACACGCACAACGACAGCTGCACTTTGCGGGTTCAGGCTAAATTAGGCAAGGCAGGAAAAAAGCAGCGCCACAAAAAGTCCGACCCCGCTGGAACTTCACAACATTTGCGTTGTTATTTTCCTTTCATTGTCGAGTTTGGCAATTTGGCGGCAGAGCTGCAGCACTTGACAATTACTCCCAGCAGCTGAAGGGTAGGTGTGGGTGTCTGCTAATTGGAGAAGTAGCCCCATCTTGGACCAGCACCACCAGCACTTGCAATCTAGCCACTCAAGGGAGCGTTTTACAAAGTGCAACAGCTCTCAGAGTGTGAAAAACACACAACGGCGTGTGGATATCACCTCGGGCGCTGCTGTTGACTATGAACACAACTTCCACTCTTGTTATTGCCTCCTGTTCTGCGAGGAAACTCGTGACTGGCCGCATCTCGCCTTCAATTGTTTTCTTGCAATATCAATTTTCCTTTTTATTGCCAGCAAAATGTTGACGCTCCCACAAAGTGTGCCTGCGTGTATAAGTTGTGCACGACATAGTTTGGCCTGTGAGGCCGAAAACAAACAAAGTTATAGAATAGAATAGAATAGAATGAACTTTATTGTCATCATATTTGCATAAAACGAGATTAAAAGTTCTACCAACTACAACGTTTAAGTGTCGTTAATATTAGTGAGCAGGGGACTCGTCTGCCTCTGATCACTAATCAGGAGCAAGTGTGGAGGACAGTGTTCAGAAACACAAGCGAAGCGAAAAATAAGGGCGCCAGAAAGGAAGAACCGCTAAAGACAGGGGAAACCCAACAACTGTCAAACAGACCATGCAAAAGTTAAAAAATATTGTTTTGATGTTCTGATTAAAACTATCAAAGGGTCAAAATATTTAATCCCAATAAATACTGATTAGTGATGAGAGTCAGATGAGGCCCCTGATCACTAATCAGGATGAATGATATGGAACACACACACACACACATATATGTATATATATATATACACATTTGGACCACACAGGGACCACATTGAGACCACATTGGGGCCACATGCGTGTTTACACTGGAGTCTGATAAAATGTGTGACGACTTATATTTTATTTTGTAGTAGTAGCGACTTCCTGTTTTGTCACCTTCTTTTGTTTTCACTTTATCAAACTACGCATGCAAGTGACGTCGAGGCCACATTGGGGCCACATGTGCCTTTACACTGGAGTCTGATAAAAGGTGTGATGAATTTTATTTTATTTTGTAGTAGAAGCGACTTCCTCCCGGTAAACTTCCTTTGTTTTCACTTTATCGAACTAAGCATGCAAATGACGTCAGGGCCACATGGGGGCCACATTGGGGCCACACGCGCGTTTACACTGTAGTCTGATTAAAGGTGTGACAACTTTTATTTTGTAGTAGTAGCGACTTCCTCCCGGTCAACTTCCTTTGTTTTCACTTTATCGAACTACGCATGCAAGTGACGTTGAGGCCACATTGGGGCCACATTGGGGACACATGTGCCTTTACACTGAAGTCTGATAAAAGGTGTGATGAATTTTATTTTATTTTGTAGTAGTAGCGACTTCCTCCCAGTAAACTTCCTTTGTGTTCACTTTGTCGAACTAAGGATGCAAATGACGTCAGGGCCACATTGGGGCCACATTGGGGCCACATTGGGGCCACATTGGGGCCACATGCGCGTTTACACTGGAGTCTGATAAAAGGTGTGACAACTTTTATTTTATTTTGTAATGGTAGCGACTTCCTCCCGGTCAACTACCTTTGTTTTCACTTTATCAAACTTTGCAGGGAAGTGACGTCGAAGCCACGTTGGGGTCCCATCAGGGCCCCATCAAAGCCACATTGGGGCCACATGCGCGTTTACACTGGAGTTTGATAAAAGGTGTAAAGCCTTTTATTTTGTTGCTGTAGCGACTTCCTGTAGGTCACCTTCTTTTGTTTTCACTTTATCGAACTACGCATGCAAGTGACGTCGATGCCAAGTCGGGGGCCCCATCGGGGCCACAAGGGTGTTTACACTGGTGTCTGATAAAAGGTGAGACAACTTTTATTTTATTTTGTAGTAGTAGCGACTTCCTGTTGGTCTGATAACAGGTGTGACAACGTTTATTTTATTTTGTAGTAGTAGCGACTTCCTCCTGGTCAACATCCTTTGTTTTCACTCTATCGAACTACGCATGCAAGTGACGTTGGGGCCACATTGGGGCCACGTGCGCGTTTGCACTGGAGTCTGATAAAAGGTGTGACGACTTTTATTTTATTTTGTAGTAGTAGCAGCGACTTTCTGTTGGTCTGATAAAAGGTGTGACGACTTTTATTTTATTTTGTAGTAGTAGTGACTTCCTCCTGGTCAACTTCCTTTGTTTTCACTCTATCGAACTACGCATGCAAGTGACATTGGGGCCACATGCACGTTTACACTGGAGTCTGATAAAAGGTGTGACAACTTTTATTTTATTTTGTAATGGTAGGGACTTCCTCCCGGTCAACTACCTTTGTTTACACTTTATCGCACTGCGCATGCAAGTGATGTCGAGGTCACATTGGGGTCACGTTGGGGCCACATGGGGGCCACATGCACGTTTACACTGGAGTCTGATAAAAGGTGTGACGACATTTATTTTATTTTGTAGTAGTAGGGACTTCCTCCCAGTCAACTTCCTTTGTTTACACTTTATTGCACCGCACATGCAAGTGAGGTAGACGCCATAAGGGGGCCACATTGGGGCCACATGCATGTTTACACTGGAGTCTGATAAAAGGTGTGACAACTTTTATTTTATTTTGTAGTAGTAGCCACTTCCTGCCGGTCAACTACCTTTGTTTTCACTTTATCAAACTATGCAGGGAAGTGACGTCGAAGCCACGTTGGGGCCACATTGGGGCCACATGCGCGTTTACACTGGAGTCTGATAAAAGGTGTGACAACTATTATTTTATTTTGTAGTAGTAGCGACTTCCTGTTTTGTCAACTTCTTTTGTTTTCACTTTATCGAACTACGCATGCAAGTGACGTTGGGGCCACATTGGGGCCACGTGCGCGTTTGCACTGGAGTCTGATAAAAGGTGTGACAACTTTTATTTTATTTTGTAGTAGTAGCAGCGACTTTCTGTTGGTCTGATAAAAGGTGTGACGACTTTTATTTTATTTTGTAGTAGTAGTGACTTCCTCTTGGTCAACTTCCTTTGTTTTCACTCTATCGAACTACGCATGCAAGTGACGTCGATGCCACATTGGGGTCACATGCACGTTTACACTGGAGTCTGATAAAAGGTGTGACGACTTTTATTTTATTTTGTAGTAGTAGTGACTTCCTCTTGGTCAACTTCCTTTGTTTTCACTCTATCGAACTACGCATGCAAGTGACGTCGATGCCACATGGGGGTCACATGCACGTTTACACTGGAGTCTGATAAAAGGTGTGACGACTTTTGTTTTATTTTGTAGTAGTAGCAACTTTCTGTTTGTCGACTTCCTTTATTTTCACTTTATCAAATTACGCATGCAAATGACGTCGAAGCCACATTGGGGCCCCATCAAAGCCACATTGGGGCCACATGCGCGTTTACACTGGAGTTTGATAAAAGGTTTAAAGACTTTTATTTTGTTGCTGTAGCGACTTCCTGTTGGTCACCTTCTTTTGTTTTCACTTTATTGAACTACGCATGCAAGTGACGTCGATGCCACGTCGGGGGCCCCATCGGGGCCACATTTTGGCCACAAGGGGGTTTACACTGGTGTCTGATAAAAGGTGTGACAACTTTGGTTTTATTTTGTAGTAGTAGGGACTTCCTCCCGGTCAACTACCTTTGTTTTCACTTCATCAAACTATGCAGGGAAGTGACGTCGAAGCCACGTTGGGGCCACGTTGGGGCCACATTGGGGCCACATTGGGGCCACGTTGGGACCACATTGGGGCCACATTGGGGCCACATGCGCGTTTACACTGGAGTCTGATAAAAGGTGTGACAACTATTATTTTATTTTGTAGTAGTAGCGACTTCCTGTTTTGTCAACTTCTTATGTTTTCATTTTATCGAACTACGCATGCAAGTGACTTCGGGGCCACATTGGGGCCACACTGGGGCCACACTGTAGTCTGATAAAACTGCCATTTTACATGCAGTGTAAACAGTTTAGGGATGAAGAAGAAAACACCAGATGGAGTCCCAAAGAAGCAGACGCCAGGCAGGAGAGGACAGAGTTGCTGTTTCCTGGCCAGCCATCAGCTTTTAGTGTGGAGTGTGTCACATCCCAGCGTGGTGCACAGGAAACAAAGACACATGCAGATCTACAAAGTGTTCCTGTGAGGCTGCTCTATACCACTCGAAAAACAACAAATATATTTTCAACTGAAAATGGGTCTAAACATTTCCCACTGGAGACTTTGTGCCTTTGAGCCTTAAAGGGGAATGGCACTTATTATTTTATTTTATTTGGCAAATCGTTCACAAACATTATGAGGGACAAGAAGACAAAATGTTGGGGTTTTTTTGCATTCTAACATGTAAAAATGGTGTTGCTCTCAGCTAATTTATAAACAAACCCTGTTTCCATGTGAGTTGGGAAATTGTGTTAGATGTAAATATAAACAGAATACAATGATATGCAAATCCTTTTCAACTCATATTCAGTTCAATATGCTACAAAGACAACATATTTGATGTTCAAATTAATAAACTTCAATTTTTTTTTTGCAAATAATGATTAACTTGGAATTTCATGGCTGCAACACGTGTCAAAGTAGATGGGAAAGGGCATGTTCACCACTGTGTTACATCACCTTTTCTTTTAACAACACTCAATAAACCTTTGGGAACTGAGGAAACTAATTGTTGAAGCTTTGAAAGTGGAATTCTTTCCCATTCTTGTTTTATGTAGAGCTTCAGTCCTTCAACAGTCCGGGGTCTCCGCTGTCGTATTTTACGCTTCATAATGCACCACACATTTTCCGATGGGAGACAGGTCTGGACTGCAGGCGGGCCAGGAAAGTACCCGCACTCTTTTACTACGAAGCCACGTTGTTGTAACACCTGCTGAATGTGGCTTGGCATTGTCTTGTTGAAATAAGCAGGGGTGTCCATTAAAAAGACGGCGTTTAGATGGCAGCATATGTTGTTCCAAAACCTGTATGTACCTTTCAGCATTAATGGTGCCTTCACAGATGTGTAAGTTACCCATGCCTTGGGCACTAATGCACCCCCATACCATCACAGATGCTGGCTTTTCAACATTGCGTCGATAACAGTCTGGATGGTGCGCTTCCTCTTTGGTCCGAATGACACCATGTGGACTATTTCCAAAAACAATTTAAAATGTGGACTCGCCAGACCACAGAAGACTTTTCCACTTTGCATCAGTCCATCTTAGATGATCTCGGACCCAGAGAAGCCGGTGGCGTTTCTGGATGTTGTTGACAAATGGCTTTCGCTTTGCATTGTAGAGCTTTAACTTGCACTTAAAGATGTAGCGACCAACTGTATTTAGTGACAGTGGTTTTCTGGAGTGTTCCTGAGCCCATGTGGTGATATCCTTTAGAGATTGATGTCGGTTTTTGATACAGTCGAAGGTCACGGTCATTCAATGTTGGTTTCCGGCCATGCCGCTTACGTGGAGTGATTTCTCCAGATTCTCTGAACCTTTTGATCATATTATGGAGCGTAGATGTTGAAATCCCTAAATTTCTTGCAATTGCACTTTGAGAAACGTTGTTCTTAAACTGTTTGACTATTTGCTCACGCAGTTGTGGACAAAGGGGTGTACCTCGCCCCATCCTTTCTTGTGAAAGACGGAGCATTTATTTGGGAAGCTGTTTTTATACCCAATCATGGCACCCACCTGTTCCCAATTAGCATGCACACCTGTGGGATGTTCCAAATAAGTGTTTGATGAGCATTCCTTTAACTTTATCAGTATTTTTTGCCACCTTTCCCAACTTTTTGCACGTGTTGCTGTTATCAAATTCTAAACTTAATTTGAACATTAAATATGTTGTCTTTGTAGCATATTCAACTGAATAGGGGTTGAAAATGATTTGCAAATCATTGTATTCTGTTTATATTTACATCTAACACACTTTCCCAACTCATATGGAAACGAGGTTTGTATATTAAATATGTAAATACTTGCAGTGTTTTATATGGTACATATTCCACACATAGATAACCAATGTGTCGCAGTCAAACAGTGAATAAACTGCAGCTAACACTCCTTTCTAAACTCATATAAAAAAATGATAGAGGAAAAAGGTCAAGGAGGATTATTTCTGTTTGCATTTCAGAGCATTTTTGCCAAAAAAAAACAAAAAACAAAACCACGCATTTTGCCAGCCGCACGAGTAGGAATTCATCTAAATTTAGTGCTGTGGGGCTTCTGTGTTCCAGCAGCATAATTGATTTACCTGCAATGAAATGTTGTCAGCCGATCCATTCTGTCAAAGTGAATTTGTAAATCGTCATGTGGCGTTAAAAAAAAAAAAAAAAATACTTTGCGCTCCTCAATCAATCAAGATAAAAAATATGAGGGTGAATTAAAAGCTAAGCCGTGATGCTTTATTTAGTAGCAATGATTTAAGTCTCTTTTAAAGAGGAAAATTATCAGCTATGTAAGCGTCAATATATACCTTGATGTTGCAGAAAAAAGACCATGTATTTTTTTAACCGGTTTCCGAACTCTAAATGGGTGAATTTTGGCGAATTAAACGCCTTTCTTTTATTCGCACTCGGAGCGATGACATCACAACGTGACGTCACATAGGTAAACAATCCGCCATTTTCTCAAACACATTACACACACGAGTCAAATCAGCTGTTATTTTCCGTTTTTTTTTTTGGGGACTTGGAGACATCATGCCTCGTCGGTGTTAACAACACGATCAGGGACGGATTCAAGTTGACTTACGTGGAGTGTGCATCGATTAGCACGACATGCTAATCGATGCTAACATGCTATTAAAGCTAGCTGTATGTACATTATGTAGCTATATTTGCATCCAGCCTTTCCCTCCAACCACGCCGAACGAACACTTACCAATCGACGGATTTAAGTTGCTAATCAGACATATTTGGTCGCGGCATGACTGCCAGCTAATCGACGCTAACATGCTACTAAAGCTAGCTGTACGTACATTTGTAGCTATATTTGCATGCAGCCTTTCCTTAGACCCATATTTAATGCCAAACAAACACTTACCAATCGACGGATTTAAGTTGCTCCAGTGTCACAAGATGTGAACGTCCTGATCGTTTGGTCTGCACATTTTACCGGCGATGCTAAGGCAGACATGGCACAGAGATGTAAGGATATCCTGCAGATGCAATTCCAACGATAAAGTCAACGAAATCACAAAGGTGAGTTTTGTTGCTGTTATTGACTTATGTGCTAATCAGACATATTTGGTCGCGGCATGACTGCCAGCTAATTGATGCTAATATGCTATTTAAGCTAGCTGTATGTACATTTGTAGCTATATTTGCATCCCACCTTTCCCTCCACCCACATTTAATGACAAACGAACACTTACCAATCGACGGATTTAAGTTGCTCCAGTGTCACAAGATGCGTAAGTCCCGATCGTTTGGTCTACACATTTTACCGGCGATGCTAAGGCAGACATGGCACAGAGATGTATGGATATCCCGCAGAGGCATTTCCAACGATAAAGTAAACGAAATCACAAAGGTGAGTTTT
Organism: Nerophis ophidion; assembly: GCF_033978795.1. NCBI lineage: Eukaryota > Metazoa > Chordata > Actinopteri > Syngnathiformes > Syngnathidae > Nerophis > Nerophis ophidion. Next base: position 33,574,451 of record NC_084635.1, on the reverse strand, counting down.
GTTGCTGTTATTGACTTATGTGCTAATCAGACATATTTGGTCGCGGCATGACTGCCAGCTAATCGATGCTAATATGCTATTTAAGCTAGCTGTATGTACATTTGTAGCTATATTTGCATCCAGCCTTTCCTTAGACCCACATTTAATGCCAAACAAACACTTACCAATCTACGGATTTAAGTTGCTCCGGCACATTTTACCGGGGATGCTAAGGCAGACATGGCACAGAGATGTATGGATATCCCGCAGAGGCATTTCCAACGATAAAGTAAACGAAATCACAAAGGTGAGTTTTGTTGCTGTTATTGACTTATGTGCTAATCAGACATATTTGGTCGCGGCATGACTGCCAGCTAATCAATGCTAATATGCTATTTAAACCAGCTGTATGTACATTTGAAGCTATATTTGCATCCAGCCTTTCCTTAGACCCACATTTAATGCCAAACAAACACTTACCAATCTACGGATTTAAGTTGCTCCTGCACATTTTATCGGGGATGCTAAGGCAGACATGGCACAGAGATGTATGGATATCCCGCTATTGCCGAATAGCGTCAATAGCTATTCGCTCAATAGCTTCGGTTTCTTTTGCAATTTCATTTTCGCTATCTGCCTCCATACTCCAACCATCCGTTTCAATACATGCGTAATCTGTTGAATCGCTTAAGACGCTGAAATCCGAGTCTGAATCCGAGCTAATGTCGCTATATCCGCCATGTTGTTTGTATTGGCATCACAGGAAAATGGACAGCGGCTTCACAGAAAGCGAAAATCAGGCACTTTAAAAGCCTTTTTTCGGGATATTCCACTGGGAACTGATTGTTATTAGTTTTAACCCTTCTGAAATTGTGATAATGTTCCCCTTTAAATGTATTTCCGGACCACAGGGCGCATCAAATTATATGGCCTGTTTTTAAAAAAATAATTAAAAATCATATATAAGGCGCACCATTAAAGGAGTCATATTATTATTATTTGTTTGTCTGAATGTAAAAGACTCCCTTGTGGTCTACATAACATGTAATGGTGGTTCTTTGCTTAAAATGTTATATTGATGATGTTTTACAGATCATCTTCAAGTCGTTTAGTTACGTGCCTCCACTTCGACAGCGTCATCTTAGTTGTAGCGGTGTCGCGTGCGAGGACGGGGGTGGAAGAAGTGTCAAAAGATGGCACTAACTGTTTTAATGACATTCGGACTTTACTTCCATCCATAACGGATCTGCAACTCCTCAGACCGTGGCTCACCAGTGCGACAACAACACCCAAAATGTGTCCCGTGAAAATAAACTCTCTCATACCTAAAGTTCCTTGGGTGAATAATGAAAACTCACTGCACCGGTAGTTTTTAGCTCTTCTACTTGTCAGAGTATGTTGTTGACGAACCCCGAGATGCAGAGAAGGAGGCAGGCATTGAGTAAGGAAACATGATTTAATTAAAATAATAGAATAAGAACAAACAAAAGGACGCGCACGAGGCGGATGACAAACTAAAAGAGCTAGCATGGGAGCTAGAAGATAACGAGCAGGAAACAAAAGTCGTTACTTGTAGTATGAAAACAAAACTGGAAGCAGGGAACAAAAAACAGTAAGCTAGACACAGCTACCGAAATATAGCTTACCGCTACGCTACGCTGCAAAGACACGACACAACACGACTGGAACGACAATACAATACAATAATCCAGCACTGCCTGGAGGAACACAGCAGGTGAAGTGAAGTGAAGTGAATTATATTTATATAGCGCTTTTCTCTAGTGCCTCAAAGCGCTTTACATAGTGAAACCCAATATCTAAGTTACATTTAAACCAGTGTGGGTGGCACTGGGAGCAGGTGGGTAAAGTGTCTTGCCCAAGGACGCAACGGCAGTGACTAGGATGGCGGAAGGGGGAATCGAACCTGCAACCCTCAAGTTGCTGGCACGGCCGCTCTACCAACCGAGCTATGCCGCTCACAAATAAGTAAATAAGTAAAAATAGGAGTGGGCTGATTGACGCCAGGTGTGGCCAGGTGCCAACCAGCTGGAGATGAGGGGTAAAAGCGCTCAGGGAGAAAGACAGGAAACCGACAAAATAAGAGCGCTGACAGGAAATACTACACACATAGAGGAAAGAACTAAGACACAACCAAACTGTCAGAGGCAAGCCTGACACTACTGACACATATAAGTCAGATCTTTACACTACTTTATATTAGAAATGGCAACAGCGGACAATGAATGTTCAATAACAAAAAAAAAGAAGACGCTTATCAACTACGGTGTCGCCACGGACTACAAAGGCGGATGTGGAGGAAGATGCGGCCAGCGCTGCCTGCAGGAGCAAAGGGCACCACCTCTGTCCATGGTGCTGAAGACAGAACACCATCAGACAGGGGCGGGCGTGGCTGTGTTGACGGCGAGACACAGCTGTTAGATGATTAGATTTCACAGGTGGTACATGTCAATCTAACATCTGTTGTCTTTAACAGTAAGCGGCCGGGAGCAGCAGGGAGAGAGGATACGGACGTGACTGAAAAGTCACGTGCTGGGGGAGAAAGACTTCTGATAAAATTTATGTACAATAAAACTTTTGTTAAAAACTGCACGCTTGGCTCTTGTGCCGTGTCTGCAGTGGAACTGCTGAGGAGCGGACAAGCGCAATTTTTCAGGATTCATGCAGATCCCAAATACAGATCAGCAGGTACCAGAAGGTAAGAAAAGATGCTTTCGCATAATTTTGTGAAACAAAAAGTGTACATAAACTTGTAAGGAACATAATGTCATGGCTGTCTTGAGTTTACAATCATTTCTACAACACTTATTTTTTGTGATAGAGTGATTGGAGCATATACTCGTTGCTCACAAAAAACGTTCATGAAGTTTGGTTCTTTTATGAATTTATTATGGGTTTACTGAAAATGTAACCAAACAGCTACATTTTGTTTCATCTGACCACATAACTTTCCTCCAGAAGGTCTCATCTTTGTCCATGTGATGTCAGATGAAACAAAAATGGAGCTGTTTGGCCACAATACCCAGCGATATGTCTGGAACACCAGGAACACCAACCCTACTGTCAAGCATGGTGGTGGTAGTATCATGCTCTGGGCCTGTTTTGCTGCCAATGGAACTGGTGCATTAAATGGGACAATGAAAAAGGAGGATTACCTCCAAATTCTTCAGGACGAGCTAATGTCATCAGCCCGGAGGTTGCTGCTAATAAAGGCAACAGGTGAATAGATAACCAAGCCCAGCTGGGCAATCCAATCACCTGCCGCTGGCTTCAAGGCCGGTCCTTACACACCCCGCTCCACGGCAGGCCTGCATACCACGCCCCCCTCCACATATATATTATTAAACATAGAGCTAAACGACATCCCTGCAGTCTGTGCCGTCGTATTCCCTAGTACCGTAACAAAGGGTATGCAATTTCAAGCTGTGCAAATTTTTTTTTGTCAAAATGAAAAAACCTATTACATTTAGTGAGAAAATAGGAAGTATTTTATCGACACATGTCATTTCCAAGTGTTTGCGGGTCAGATAAAATGATGCCTCGGATCCGGCTGCTGCTAATAAAGGCGACAGGTGAATGAATAGATAACCGGGCCCAGCTGGGCAATCCACCCACCTGCCGCTGACATCGAGGCCGGTCCTTACACACCCTGCTCTGTGGCAGGTCTGCATACCACGCCTCCCTCCACATATATATTATTAAACATAGAGCTAAATGACATCCTGCAGTCTGTGCCGTCTTACTCCCTAGTACCGTAACAAAGGGTATGCAGATTCAAGTAGTGCATATATATATATATATATATATATATATATATATATATATATATATATATATATATATATATATATATATATATAAATATAATTTTTTTTTTGTCAAAATCAAAAAAATCTATTACATTTAGGAAGAAAATTTTATTGACAGGTCATTTCCAGGTGTTTGCCGGCCAAATAAAAATATTGTGGGCCATATCTGGCCTCTTGGCCTTGAGTTGGACATCAGTGGATTATTGTCTGCTCCAATATTAGTTTACCTGCTTAATTAAGGAGAGTATTAAATCACGCCCCACGGGTGACGCGACGTAACGAGCCAGAAAGTGTGTCAGTCGTTCCGCGGCCAAACAATCGCACGGGGGATTTGCCCCCCCCATTTTACCCCCCACCCCCGCCTGCCAAACATGCAAAAGTACACATTTTCCTTCAGACAAACTGTATTAAAAGTGCCTGCACGCATGACTTACCCCGCCGTCTCCATCTAAAAAGCTTGAGCCGCTGCGTTCCAAATTAGCAGAACGTAACCTAAGTGACCAAATTACTTTTGCCGTCTCAAACACAACATTAATTTTAGTGTTATGGTCGGGCAGATTGATGAAATGTAAAATGAGTCATTTCAGTCAAGGAAGACTTAAAGTACCAATAAGGAATAATTGCTTTTCTCTTTTTTTTTTTTTTTTACCGACTCCCAGACTTCCTTAAAGTGTGACAATCATTCTTTAGTCCCTCGAATACAAAAACACCTCCAGCAGACATATTTGTAGAAAGTTTATTATTCCGTCTTTCATATTCCATAACCTGACTGCTTATTCACCGCAAATTGCGTCTATCTTTGTTTTTGTTGTTGTTATCCAACTGATTTGTTTTGTTTCCGTACGTGTCCTTGAGAAAGGCGCCTTGTGAGTAAAATGTATTATTGGGTGGTTTTTCTACACCTTTCTTTCTTTTCTTTTCTTAGTTCATTTGGAACATGACGTACATACAACATTATACATCAGTTAAATGCATCATTTCGCAATACGCAATACATCATGTCCGAAAAGGAGTAGGAAGAAGCAAAGCTTATTTAATCCGACCCATTTTCCACTTCAGAGCGCCCACAATATATACAATTATTCACTGACCAGGTTTTCGTCCTGGTCGTGGAACTGTGGACCAGCTCTATACTCTGGGCAGGGTTCTTGAGGGTGCATGGGAGTTTGCCCAACCAGTCTACATGTGCTTTGTGGACTTGGAGAAGGCATTGGACCGTGTCCCTCGGGAAGTCCTGTGGGGAGTGCTCAGAGAGTATGGGGTATCGGACTGTCTTATTGTGGCGGTCCACTTCCTGTACGATCAGTGCCAGAGCTTGGTCCGCATTGCCGGCAGTAAGTCGAACACATTTCCAGTGAGGGTTGGACTCCGCCAAGGCTGTCCTTTGTCACCGATTCTGTTCAGAACTTTTATGGACAGAATTTCTAGGCGCAGTCAAGGCGTTGAGGGGTTCCTGTTTGGTGACCGCAGGATTAGGTCTCTGCTTTTTGCAGATGATGTAGTCCTGATGGCTTCATCTGACCGGGATCTTCAGCTCTCGCTGGATCGGTCCGCAGCCGAGTGTGAAGCGACCGGAATGAGAATCAGCGCCTCCAAGTCCGAGTCCGTGGTTCTCGCCCGGAAAAGGGTGGAATGCCATCTCCGGGTTGGGGAGGAGACCCTGCCCCAAGTGGAGGAGTTCAAGTACCTAGGAGTCTTGTTCACGAGTGGGGGAAGAGTGGATCGTGAGATCGACAGGCGGATCGGTGCGGCGTCTTCAGTAATGCGGACGTTGTATCGATCCGTTGTGGTGAAGAAGGAGCTGAGCCGGAAGGCAAAGCTCTCAATTTACCGATCGATCTACGTTCCCATCCTCACCTATGGTCATGAGCTTTGGGTCATGACCGAAAGGATAAGATCACGGGTACAAGCGGCCCAAATGAGTTTCCAGGTCTCTCCCTTAGAGATAGGGTGAGAAACTCTGCCATCCGGGAGGAACTCAAAGTAAAGCCGCTGCTCCTCCACATGGAGAGGAGCCAGATGAGGTGGTTCGGGCATCTGGTCAGGATGCCTCCCGAACGCCTCCCTAGGGAGGTGTTTAGGGCACGTCCAACCGGAAGAAGGCCACAGGGAAGACCCAGGACACGTTGGGAAGACTATGTCTCCCGGCTGGCCTGGGAACGCCTCGGGATCCCCCGGGAAGAGCTAGACGAAGTGGCTGGGGAGAGGGAAGTCTGGGCTTCCCTGCTTAGGCTGTTGCCCCCGCGACCCGACCTCGGATAAGCGGAAGATGATGGATGGATGGATGGATATTCACTGACCTTCTTTACAGCAAAATGACATCTATGATCGATTAACACAGCAGTTTTCTAACATGTACTTAATTATTTCAGTCATTATTAACATACTAAGATGAGAGAATATCTTATTTTCAATAAGTTTGAAAGTGTTTCTCATAATACTTCTTCTTTGTACGTTGTAAACACTATTAATTTAAACATCCTCTTAAACTGGCTCATATCAGTACAATGTTTAACTTTTATACTTAATCCACTCCATAATTTAATTCCACATACTGATATGCTAAAAGTTTTAAGTGTTGTACGGGCATACAAATGTTTTAAGTTAGATTTTCCTCTAAGGTTATATTTCTCCTCTTTAGTTGAGAAGAATTGTTGTACATTCTTTACTTTGTACATCAATTTAGCTGTTTGCAATTTTATCAAGTCATCGAGCTTTAATATTTTCGACTCGATAAATAAAGGGTTTGTATGTTCTCTATATCCAACATTGTGTATTATTCTAATCGATCTTTTTTGTAACACAGTTAACGAATGTAGCGCACATTTGTAGTTGTTTCCCCATATTTCTGCACAATAACTCAGATATGGTAACACTAGCGAGCAGTAGAGAATATAAAGTTCGAGATGCTACCTCAGTAGAAGCATTTAAGTCTCACGTTAAAACTCATTTGTATACTCTAGCCTTTAAATAGACTCCCTTTTTAGATCAGTTGATCTGCCGTTTCTTTTCTTTTTCTTCTATGTCCCACTCTCCTTTGTGGAGGGAGTCCGGTCCGATCCGGTGGCCATGTACTGCTCGCCTGTGTATCGGCTGGGGACATCTCTGCGCTGCTGATCAGCCTCCGCTTGGGATGGTTTCCTGCTGGCTCCGCTGTGAACAGGACTCTCGCTGCTGTGTTGGATCCGCTTTGGACTGGACTCTTGCGACTGTGTTGGATCCATTATGGATTGATCTTTCACAGTATCATGTTCTCATAGTCATCATTGTCACCGATGTCCCACTGGGTGTGAGTTTTCTTTGCCCTTATGTGGGCCTACCGAGGATGTCGTAGTTGTTTGTGCAGCCCTTTGAGACACTAGTGATTTAGGGCTATATAAGTAAACATTGATTGATTGATTGATTGAAAGTGATTTTTGGCCCAGGACGTATTTGGCTTTATTCATTATTGAAATATTTTTTGCCATTTTAGTTCATTTTATCATCTATTAATACTCCTAAAAATCTGGTTTCTTTTACCCTTTCGATATCTATTCCATCAATTTGTATTCGTGTCTGATGCTCTTTTCTACTGTTACCAAATAGCATTATTTTAGTTTTATTGAGATTCAAGGATAGCCTGTTTTTATCAAACCTTTTTTTTAAATTTATTAATTTCTTCCGTTATTATTTGTATTATCTTCTGTGTGTTCTCTCCTGAACAGAAAGCAGTTGTGTCGTCTGCAAATCAAACTAACTTCAAGTCTTTTGTAACTTTGCAAATATCGTTTATATAAGGATTGAACAATCTTGGTCCCAGTATTGATCCCTGGGGTACACCACAAGATATATCCAATCGTGTTGAACTATTGTCACCCATCTTCACATATTGCTTCCTGTTGGTTAAATAACTTCTTATCCAGCTCAAGACCAAACCTCTGATGCCAACATTCATCTATTTATTGTGTGAATGCTCCAAAACATTCACACACATGGTTTTTCTTCTTCTTCTTCTTCTTCTCAAAATTTGGGCGCGCTCTACCTTGCACATTTTTCACCCGATTCAAACTGTTCCAACTTCAAAATATTCAGCCTATTCAAGAATTTTGTGCTCCTTTTCAATAATTGTAAGAAAAATTCCTGGATTTTTTAGAATTCCCAGTTTTTAGGGAAATGTCCCCCATTCGAAATTAAATATTATCTTTTTATAACTACCACAAATTCCACATATTTCAACCCATTTCAATCGTTCCACTGTCAAAACATTTCTCTCATTCAGGACAAAAAAAACAAGCTGTTTTTTTCAACCGGAAAAAATTCCTGATTTTCCCGAAATTCCAGGAATTCTGTAATACCAATTCTCAATTTAAAAATGTTACTACTTCAACATTTCGTGACCGATTTAAAAAATTCCAACACCAACCATTCACATTTTTTTGTATCAACTAAAAAAATTCCCTCTTTTCTCGAAATTCCCCAAAATCCATTACATTCCCGATTATATGAATGGGACATTTTTCAAAGTGCCACAACTCCCACATTTTTTATCCGATTCAAACTGTTCCAACTTCAAAATATTCAGCCTATTCAAGAATGTTTCAATAATTGCAAGAAAAATTCCTGGATTTTCTGGAATTCCCAGTTTTTAGGGATATGTTCCCCATTCAAAATTAAATATTATCTTTTTATAACTACCACAAATTCCACATATTTCAACCGAAACAAACCATTACATCTTCAACACAAACATGATCAACAAATTTCCAGGAATTCCTGGGTTCTTTCTAACATAATTTTCCAACCTTTTTTTTTTTAGTGCGATGACTTCTTTCACATTTTTCAACCCATTTCAACCGTTCCACTGTCAAAACATTTCTCTCATTCAGGACAAAAAACACAAGTTTTTTTTTTCAACCGGAAAACATTCCTGAATTTCCCGAAATTCCAGGAATTCTGTAATACCAATTCTCAATTAAAAAATGTTACTACTTCAACATTTCGTGACCGATTTAAAAAATTCCCACACCAACCATTCACATTTTTTTGTATCAACCAAAAAAATTCCCTCTTTTCTCGAAATTCCCCAAACCCATTAAATTCCCGATTATATGAATGGGACATTTTTCAAAGTGCCACAACTCCCACATTTTTTTATCCGATTCAAACTGTTCCAACTTCAAAATATTCAGCCTATTCAAGAATTTTGTGCTCCTTTTCAATAATTGTAAGAACAATTCCTGGATTTTTTGGAATTCCCAGTTTTTAGGGAAATATTCCCCATTCAAAATTAAATATTATCTTTTTATAACTACCACAAATTCCACATATTTCAACCGATACAAACCATTACATCTTCAACACAAGCATGAACAACAAATTTCCAGGAATTCCTGGGTTCTTTCTAACCTTATTTTCCAAACATTTTTTTAGTGCGATGACTTCTTTCACATTTTTCAACCCATTTCAACCGTTCCACTGTCAAAACATTTCTCTCATTCAGGACAAAAAACACAAGTTGTTTTTTTCAACTGGAAAAAATTCCTGATTTTCCCGAAATTCCAGGAATTCTGTAATACCAATTCTAAATTAAAAAATGTTACTACTTCAACATTTCGAGACCGATTTAAAAAATTCCAACACCAACCATTCACATTTTTTTGTATCAACAAAAAAATTCCCTCTTTTCTCGAAATTCCCCAAAATCCATTAAATTCCCGATTAAATGAATGGGACATTTTTCAAAGTGCCACAACTCCCACATTTTTTTATCCGATTCAAACTGTTCCAACTTCAAAATATTCAGCATATTCAAGAATTTTGTGCTCCTTTTCAATAATTGTAAGAAAAATTCCTGGATTTTCTGGAATTCCCAGTTTTTAGGGAAATGTCCCCCATTCAAAATTAAATATTATCTTTTTATAACTACCACAAATTCCACGTATTTCAACCGATACAAACCATTACATCTTCAACACAAGCATGAAGAACAAATTTCCAGGAATTCCTGGGTTCTTTCTAACCTTATTTTCCAACCTTTTTTTTTTTTTAGTGCGATGACTTCTTTCACATTTTTCAACCCATTTCAACCGTTCCACTGTCAAAACATTTCTCTCATTCTGGACAAAAAAAAAAGTTGTTTTTTTTTCAACTAGAAAAAATTCCTGATTTTCCCGAAATTCCAATAATTCTGTAATACCAATTCTCAATTAAAAAATGTTACTACTTCAACATTTCGTGACCGATTTAAAAAAATTCCAGCACCAACCATTCACATTTTTTTGTATCAACTAAAAAATTCCCTCTTTTCTCGAAATTCCCCAAAATCCATTAAATTCCCGATTATATGAATGGGACATTTTTCAAAGTGCCACAACTCCCACATTTTTTTATCCGATTCAAACTGTTCCAACTTTAAAATATTCAGCCTATTCAAGAATTTTGTGCTCCTTTTCAATAATTGTAAGAAAAATTCCTGGATTTTCTAGAATTCCCAGTTTTTAGGGAAATGTTCCCCATTCAAAATTAAATATTATCTTTTTATAACTACCACAAATTCCACATATTTCAACCGATACAAACCATTACATCTTCAACACAAGCATGATCAACAAATTTCCAGGAATTCCTGGATTCTTTCTAACCTTATTTTCCAACCTTTTTTTTTTTTTAGTGCGATGACTTCTTTCACATTTTTCAACCCATTTCAACCGTTCCACTGTCAAAACATTTCTCTCATTCAGGACAAAAAAAAGTTGTTTTTTTCAACCGGAAAAAATTCCTGATTTTCCCGAAATTCCAGGAATTCTGTAATACCAATTCTCAATTAAAAATGTTACTACTTCAACATTTTGTGACCGATTTAAAAAATTCCAACACCAACCATTCACATTTTTTTGTATCAACTAAAAAATTCCCTCTTTTCTTGAAATTCCCCAAAATCCATTAAATTCCCGATTATATGAATGGGACATTTTTCAAAGTGCCACAACTCCCACATTTTTTATCCGATTCAAACTGTTCCAACTTTAAAATATTCAGCCTATTCAAGAATTGTTCAATAATTGTAAGAAAAATTCCTGGATTTTCTGGAATTCCCAGTTTTTAGGGAAATGTTCCCCATTCAAAATTAAATATTATCTTTTTATAACTACCACAAATTCCACATATTTCAACCGATACAAACCATTACATTTTCAACACAAGCATGATCAACAAATTTCCAGGAATTCCTGGGTTCCTTCTAACATAATTTTCCAACCTTTTTTTTTTTTAGTGCGATGACTTATTTCACATTTTTCAACCCATTTCAACCGTTCCACTGTCAAAACATTTCTCTCATTCAGGACAAAAAACACAAGTTGTTTTTTTCAACCGGAAAAAATTCCTGAATTTCCTGAAATTCCAATAATTCTGTAATACCAATTCTCAATTAAAAAATGTTACTACTTCAACATTTCGAGACCGATTTAAAAAATTCCAACATCAACCATTCACATTTTTTTGTATCAACTAAAAAATTCCCTCTTTTCTCGAAATTCCCCAAAATCCATTAAATTCCCGATTATATGAATGAGACATTTTTCAAAGTGCCACAACTCCCACATTTTTTATCTGATTCAAACTGTTCCAACTTCAAAATATTCAGCCTATTCTAGAATTTTGTGCTCCTTTTCAATAATTGTAAGAAAAATTCCTGGATTTTCTAGAATTCCCAGTTTTTAGGGAAATGTTCCCCATTCGAAATTAAATATTATCTTTTTATAACTACCACAGATTCCACATATTTCAACCGATACAGAACATTACATCTTCAACACAAACATGATCAACACATTTCCAGGAATTCCTGGGTTCTTTCTAACCTTATTTTCCAACCTTTTTTTTTTTTTTAGTGCGATGACTTCTTTCACATTTTTCAACCCATTTCAACCGTTCCTCTGTCAAAACATTTCTCTCACTCAGGACAAAAAACACAAGTTGTTTTTTTCAACTGGAAAAAATTCCTGATTTTCCCGAAATTCCAGGAATTCTGTAATACCAATTCTCAATTAAAAATGTTACTACTTCAACATTTCGTGACAGATTAAAAAAATTCCAACACCAACCATTCACATTTTTTTGTATCAACTAAAAAAATCCCTCTTTTCTCGAAATTCCCCAAAATCCATTAAATTCCCGATTATATGAATGGGACATTTTTCAAAGTGCCACAACTCCCACATTTTTTATCCGATTCAAACTGTTCCAACTTCAAAATATTCAGCCTATTCAAGAATTTTTCAATAATTGTAAGAAAAATTCCTGGATTTTCCAGTTTTTAGGGAAATGTTCCCCATTCGAAATTAAATATTATCTTTTTATAACTACCACAAATTCCACATATTTCAACCGATGCAAACCATTACATCTTCAACACAAACATGATCAACAAATTTCCAGGAATTCCTGGGTTCTTTCTAACCTTATTTTCCAACCTTTTTTTTTTTTTAGTGCGATGACTTGTTTCACAATTTTCAACCCATTTCAACCGTCCCACTGTCAAAACATTTCTCTCATTCAGGACAAAAAAAAACAAGTTGTTTTTTTCAACCGGAAAAAATTCCTGATTTTCCCGAAATTCCAGGAATTCTGTAATACCAATTCTCACTTAAAAAATGTTACTACTTCAACATTTCGTGACCGATTTAAAAAATTCCAACACCAACCATTCACATTTTTTTGTATCAACTAAAAAATTCCCTCTTTTCTCGAAATTCCCCAAAATCCATTAAATTCCCGATTATATGAATGGGACATTTTTCAAAGTGCCACAACTCCCACATTTTTTTATCCGATTCAAACTGTTCCAACTTCAAAATATTCAGCCTATTCAAGATTTTTGTGCTCCCTTTCATTATTTGTAAGAAAAATTCCTGGATTTTCTAGAATTCCCAGTTTTTAGGGAAATGTTCCCCATTCAAAATGAAATATTATCTTTTTTTAACTACCACAAATTCCACATATTTCAACCGATACAAACCATTACATCTTCAACACAAGCATAATCAACAAATTTCCAGGAATTCCTGGGTTCTTTCTAACCTTATTTTCCAACCTTTTTTTTTTTTTTAGTGCGATGACTTCTTTCACATTTTTCAACCCATTTCAACCGTTCCTCTGTCAAAACATTTCTCTCATTCAGGACAAAAAAAACAAGTTGTTTTTTTTCAACCGGAAAAAATTCCTGATTTTCCCAAAATTCCAGGAATTCTGTAATACCAATTCTGAATTAAAAAATGTTACTGCTTCAACATTTCGCGACCGATTTAAAAAATTCCAACACCAACCATTCACATTTTTTTTGTATCAACTAAAAAATTCCCTCTTTTCTCGAAATTCCCCAAAATCCATTAAATTCCCGATTATATGAATGGGACATTTTTCAAAGTGCCACAACCCCCACATTTTTTATCCGATTCAAACTGTTCCAACTTCAAAATATTCAGCCTATCCAAGAATTTTGTGCTCCTTTTCAATAATTGTAAGAAAACTTCCTTGATTTTCTGGAATTCCCAGTTTTTAGGGAAATGTTCCCCATTCAAAATTAAATATTATCTTTTTATAACTACCACAAATTCCACATATTTCAACCGATACAAACCATTACATCTTCAACACAAGCATGATCAACAAATTTCCAGGAATTCCTGGGTTCTTTCTAACCTTATTTTCCAACCTTTTTTTTTTTTAGTGCGATGACTTCTTTCACATTTTTCAACCCATTTCAACCGTTCCTCTGTCAAAACATTTCTCTCATTCAGGACAAAAAAAAAAACAATTAGTTTTTTTCAACCGGAAAAAATTCCTGATTTTCCCGAAATTCCAGGAATTCTGTAATACCAATTCTCAATTAAAAAATGTTACTACTTCAACATTTTGTGACCGATTTAAAAAAATCCAACACCAACCATTCACATTTTTTTGTATCAACTAAAAAATTCCCTCTTTTCTCGAAATTCCCCAAAATCCATTAAATTCCCGATTATATGAATGGGACATTTTTCAAAGTGCCACAACTCCCACATTTTTTTATCCGATTCAAACTGTTCCAACTTCAAAATATTCAGCCTATTCAAAAATGTTTCAATAATTTTTCAAAAAATTATAAGAAAAATTCCTGGATTTTCTGGAATTCCCAGTTTTTAGGGGAATGTTCCCCATTCGAAAATAAATATTATCTTTTTATAACTAACACAAATTCCACATATTTCAACCGATGCAAACCATTACATCTTCAACACAAGCATGATCAACAAATTTCCAGGAATTCCTGGGTTCTTTCTAACCTTATTTTCCAACCTTTTTTTTTTTTTTAGTGCGATGACTTCTTTCACATTTTTCAACTCATTTTAACCGTTCCACTGTCAAAACATTTCTCTCATTCAGAACAAAAAAAACAAGTTGTTTTTTTTCAACTGGAAAAAATTCCTGATTTTCCCGAAATTCCAGGAATTCTGTAATACCGATTCTCAATTAAAAAATGTTACTACTTCAACATTTCGCGGCCGATTTAAAAAAATCCAACACCAACCATTCACATTTTCTTGTATCAACTAAAAAATTCCCTCTTTTCTCGAAATTCCCCAAAATCCATTAAATTCCCGATTATATGAATGGGACATTTTTCAAAGTGCCACAACTCCCACATTTTTTTATCCGATTCAAACTGTTCCAACTTCAAAATATTCAGCCTATTCAATAATTTTTCAATAATTATAAGAAAAATTCCTGGATTTTCTGGAATTTCCAGTTTTTAGGGAAATGTTCCCCATTCAAAATTAAATATTATCTTTTTATAACTACCACAAATTCCACATATTTCAACCGATACAAACCATTACATCTTCAACACAAGCATGATCAACAAATTTCCAGGAATTCCTGGGTTCTTTCTAACCTTATTTTCCAACCTTTTTTTTTTTTAGTGCGATGACTTCTTTCACATTTTTCAACCCATTTCAACCGTTCCTCTGTCAAAACATTTCTCTCATTCAGGACAAAAAAAAAAACAATTAGTTTTTTTCAACCGGAAAAAATTCCTGATTTTCCCGAAATTCCAGGAATTCTGTAATACCAATTCTCAATTAAAAATGTTACTACTTCAACATTTTGTGACCGATTTAAAAAAATCCAACACCAACCATTCACATTTTTTTGTATCAACTAAAAAATTCCCTCTTTTCTCGAAATTCCCCAAAATCCATTAAATTCCCGATTATATGAATGGGACATTTTTCAAAGTGCCACAACTCCCACATTTTTTTATCCGATTCAAACTGTTCCAACTTCAAAATATTCAGCCTATTCAAAAATGTTTCAATAATTTTTCAAAAAATTATAAGAAAAATTCCTGGATTTTCTGGAATTCCCAGTTTTTAGGGGAATGTTCCCCATTCGAAAATAAATATTATCTTTTTATAACTAACACAAATTCCACATATTTCAACCGATGCAAACCATTACATCTTCAACACAAGCATGATCAACAAATTTCCAGGAATTCCTGGGTTCTTTCTAACCTTATTTTCCAACCTTTTTTTTTTTTTTAGTGCGATGACTTCTTTCACATTTTTCAACTCATTTTAACCGTTCCACTGTCAAAACATTTCTCTCATTCAGAACAAAAAAAACAAGTTGTTTTTTTTCAACTGGAAAAAATTCCTGATTTTCCCGAAATTCCAGGAATTCTGTAATACCGATTCTCAATTAAAAAATGTTACTACTTCAACATTTCGCGGCCGATTTAAAAAAATCCAACACCAACCATTCACATTTTCTTGTATCAACTAAAAAATTCCCTCTTTTCTCGAAATTCCCCAAAATCCATTAAATTCCCGATTATATGAATGGGACATTTTTCAAAGTGCCACAACTCCCACATTTTTTTATCCGATTCAAACTGTTCCAACTTCAAAATATTCAGCCTATTCAATAATTTTTCAATAATTATAAGAAAAATTCCTGGATTTTCTGGAATTTCCAGTTTTTAGGGAAATGTTCCCCATTCAAAATTAAATATTATCTTTTTATAACTACCACAAATTCCACATATTTCAACCGATACAAACCATTACATCTTCAACACAAACATGATCAACAAATTTCCAGGAATTCCTGGGTTCTTTCTAACCTTATTTTCCAACCTTTTTTTTTTTTAGTGCGATGACTTCTTTCACATTTTTCAACCCATTTCAACCGTTCCACTGTCAAAACATTCCTCTTAGTCAGGGGAAAAAAAAAAAAAAGTTGGTGTAAGTGCGACCCAAGGGCCATTTTCGGCCCCCGGGTAATTTTTTAACGGCCCTAAGCATATTCTAAAAATACGATTAACAAAATAAAAAACAGAAAAAGTGGTATAAAAGAGTTAACAGATGAAATGAGACAAGAAAATGTTCCAATGTTTACTCTAATAATACAAAGCTGCCATGCAGGCTGTTATTTTCTTGAAAAAAAAAAAAAAAAATTATGAATCAAAATCAATGTCACATCAAATATTCCACTTTGAGATATTTTGGGGGGGAAAATGTTGCTTATTTTGTGTTTGCCATGTTAAAAACAAAGTGTTTTTTTTTAAGAAAGGCCTAATAAGAATAAACAAAAACATAAACAACAATAAAAGTTATAATTGACCGATGGATCTGAAGTTGATCTCAACACGATTGTGTTTAAAGTAATTTTTAATGAGTAGGACCCTTTTGGATCCCCAATAATTTTAGTGCATTTTCTTTTGTGTGTCATTGCTAAAGAAATAATAACAAATTGAAATCAATGGTGTTAAGTGTTGACAATTTTAAGGCTCCAATTATTCTATAATCTCAAATATTCCACTTTAAAATTCCATTGAAGGAAAATGTTGCATATTTTGTGTTTGCCATATAAAAAACTAAGTTGTTGTTTTTTCTAAAGAAGGGCCCAATAAGAACAAACAAAAACAACAATACAAGTAATATTTGACAGATGGATCTGAAGTTGATCTAAACACGATTGTGTTTAAAGTAATTTTTAATGAGTAGGACCCTTTTGGATCCCAAATAATTTTAGTGCATTTTTTTGTGTGTCATTGCTGAAGAAATAATAACAAATTGAAATCTATGGTGTAATGTGTTGACTATTTTAAGGCTTCCAATTATTCTATAATCTCAAATATTCCACTTTGAGATATTTTGGGAGGAAAATGTTGCATATTTTGTGTTAGCCATATAAAAAACAAAGTGTTTTTTTTTTAAAGAAGGGCCCAATAAGAACAAAATAAAAGCAACAATAAAAGTTATAATTGACCGATGGATCTGAAGTTGATCTAAACACGATTGTGTTTAAAGTAATTTTTAATGAGTAGGACCCTTTTGGATCCCCAATAATTTTAGTGCATTTTTTTTGGTGTGTCATTGCTAAAGAAATAATACCAAATTGAAATCAATGGTTTTAAGTGTTGACAATTTTAAGGCTCCAATTATTCCATAATCACAAATATTCCACTTTGAGCTATTTTGGGGGGAAAATGTTGCATATTTTGTGTTTGCCATATAAAAAACAAAGTTGTTGTTTTTTCTAAAGAAGGGCCCAATAAGAACAAAATAAAAGCAACAATAAAAGTTATAATTGACCGATGGATCTGAAGTTGATCTCAACACGATTGTGTTTAAAGTAATTTTTAATGAGTAGGACCCTTTTGGATCCCCAATAATTTTAGTGCATTTTTTGTGTGTGTGTCATTGCTAAAGAAATAATAACAAATTGAAATCAATGGTGTTAAGTGTTGACAATTTTAAGGCTCCAATTATTCTATAATCTCAAATATTCCACTTTGAGATATTTTGGGGGGAAAATGTTGCATATTTTGTGTTAGCCATATAAAAAACTAAGTGTTTTTTTTTTAAAGAAAGGCCTAATAAGAACAAACAAAAACAACAATAAAAGTTATAATTGACCGATGGATCTGAAGTTGATCTCAACACGATTGTGTTTAAAGTAATTTTTAATGAGTAGGACTCTTTTGGATCCCAATAATTTTAGTGCATTTTTTTTGTGTGTCATTGCTAAAGAAATAATAACAAATTGAAATCAATGCTGTTAAGTGTTGACAATTTTAAGGCTCCAATTATTCTATAATCTCAAATATTCCACTTTGAGATATTTTGGGGGGAAAATGTTGCATATTTTGTGTTTGCCATATAAAAAACAAAGTTTGTGTTTTTTCTAAAGAAGGGCCCAATAAGAACAAACAAAAACAACAATAAAAGTTATAATTGACAAATGGATCTGAAGTTGATCCCAACACGATTGTGTTTAAAGTAATTTTTAATGAGTAGGACTCTTTTGGATCCCCAATAATTTTAGTGCATTTTTTTGTGTCTTTGCCAAAAAAAATAATAACAAATTGAAATCAACGGTGTTATGTGTTGACTATTTTAAGGCTCCAATTATTCTATAATCTCAAATATTCCACTTAAAATTCAATTGAAGGAAAATATTGCAAATGTGTTTTTTCCCCATAACAAAACAAGGTTTTCTTTGACAAATTACAAATTAAATCTTTAAAAACGTTATATTGATGAATAGACTTAATGTTGATGTAGAGATTTAAACCTTGAATAACAATAATACAAAATAATGACACTTTTAAAATATTTTTTTGACCAAAATCCTTTGGGGTCCCTGGGATCAAGTCTGAGTGGAGGCCTAAATGTATATTTTTACACATATATTGTATTGTTTTTTTAAAATAAAAAACATATCAAAACAACCCCCGCTGGCTTTGATTCTTCAGTGTGCGACCCTCAGTGGAAAAAGTTTGGACACCCGTGGTGTACGACCTTGAAAAATTCCCGTTTTTCCCGATATTTTATAATACCATTTTTCAATTA